>NC_056747.1:174360620-174530620 GCF_019279795.1 Protopterus annectens | reverse complement strand
CAAATCCTCAAGCTTGTCAGATGAAGAAACTTACATAGGTTGCAGGTTGTTGTTGTTGTGTCTTTTGGCTTTTCCCGGTTAGGGGTCGCCACAGCGGAACTCAGGTCCGCTAATGATTGGCAGTTGATTTTTACGTGCTGAGTTGCCGGCCCTAACGCACAACATTCAACGAAGGTACGCCCATTCACGCATGTCTCCACAGAAGACGCCCTAGCTGAGAATCGAACAGGGCAACGTCTTGCTGTGAGGCGACAACGCTACATAGGTTGCAGGTAATCATGGAAATTGAGAACACAGTGCCATGTTAAATGTTAGTAGAATTTGTTATTTCTGTTTGTTGATTAGAAAGCCCCACTGAGCAGCAGCCTGTTTACTAGGAATGATGTGAAAGCAACTCTGAGTTATTCAATACACACTGAATATATTAAAATGCTACTGGTATAAAGTTTACAGTTAAAAACAATAACACATTTATCTTAACATAAGTATGGACTTAAAATAAGTACAGTAACATTAATTTATTGTAGTGCTGGCAAAATCAATATTATGTCAGGTCTTTAGTAAGATCAGTATATTTCTGACAAATACAATAAAATGGTTCTGTTTTGATATCAGTAAATTAAGAAAAAACAAAATTTTAAGACAAGCTGCCTGATGTGTGACTGCTTTAGCCAATGACTTCAAAGTGACGACTGCAGTTATACTGCTGACAAACTCTTTTGAAGTTTTGAGACATTTGCATACAACTTCATCTCACTGCTGCTGAATGAAAGTGCCGCGTTTGCACACATGTGCAATCCAACACACAGGAGGTATTCAGAGAGAGAGAGAGAGAGGTTTGGACATCAGGCCCTATAAGAACATCAAGATTCCAGCACTAATTATGATGCTGTTTACTCCAATCTATTCTAGAGAAAAATAGCCACTGGAAGCAATTCATGCACATACTGCAAAAAAAAAAAAAAAAAAAAAAAAGATGCAAATGCAAACTGCTCTTCTCTTCATTCACATAAAACTCGTTTAAGGACTTTTGCCAAGAAATGTCAACTAAAGCAGATGATTTAATAACAGAATGACAGTTGCATGACAAGCTTTTCTACTCATTGAGTAAATGAGATCAGTCATTTATATTAACATGCTTACAAAAAAAAGAAAAACTCATTACAGAATTAACTATATATAAACCTCGATTTAACAATGAATTTTTAGTCAGCAAAACTTTATTATTCAGTAAGTTCAATCAGCAATTCTTCCAAACAATATTGTTTTAAATGGAAAATGGAAAAGTTTGCACAAAACAATCAACAACATAATAATGTCATTAATATAGCCTCACAATTGCTGTTGCAGTGGGTTTATAAATGACACCATTCCTTTCTTTTTCAGATGAATTGCTTTGCAGCGAGTATCACATATTTATGTGTCATAGACAGTTCCTAAGTATATCTGAGATGCCTTGCATTGCCATACTAATCACTTTACTAAACAGGCATTTCCCTGTATATTCAATTCAAGCCAATAACAAATATGTAACAAAAACATACTATTATACTTAATTATCATTATTAATACAGCAGTGTGACCAAAAACTATATACCTTTTTACTTAGTAGACAAGGTTTTAATGTGCAGATTAGGACCTCCCAGTGTCACACAAAGTATTTTCCCTATATCTGTACCATAGTTGACATTTTTGTAGAGCCTTATGACTTTGTAATACAAGATACTTTTCCTCATCTTTTTTAGTGACTCAGTCAAATCCAGTAGCTCACCTTTCTTTGTGTGTGTGTGTGTGTGTGAGAGAGGGGATCTACTCTTTTCCATTTTTGAAATGTGACTTTGTTTGCTGAGAAGATTATAATCCACAGTGATTTTCCTATCACTGCAACATGCTGGGTGCCTTCCCAAATTTCTGTAAAATATAATTTTCTTGTCAATTGTATTTCAGCTCTAATTCTCCCTTGCAGTAGGGTATTTGAGTATAATTTAAACTGGGCTAATCCCATGCATCTCCACTAAATATGTTTCCATGTGCCCCCTTCTCCCTCATGACATCTCCAGCAGCTTGAGTTCGCTCCTCTGAATATTTTTGCCTGCCTATCTGACATTCAGAAAAACCTGTGCTGGCATTTTTTATCAAAAATTCTATATCTTCTGGCTTTTATTGCCACCCCTGTCATCCAAATCACTTGGTTTTGCCCGTTATCTCTGTTCCTAAAATGTTTGCCCAGTCATCTATTTCCTGATTTATAATTCCCCTTTTCAAACTCACTAACTGCTTGGCTGCTTAGGAAATAATGCCCTTATTTCTCATCCTCTTATCCCTTCTTTCAATCATCTTAGGCCCTTATTTCTCATCCCTTTTTTCAATCATCCACTTAATAAGTGATGGCCGATTCTCCCTGTCCACCTTTGCCCAGCAGATACCAGCCAAATGCCAGAACAATCCTTGAAACAGCAGCATTCTCATATCTGGTATATCATGTCCGGTCTTTGCATTTTCATCAGCACAAACTTTCCTGCTTTAGTAACCAGTGCCAAAAATCTATGTCACCAGATGCCTGTTTCCAGTGGCAGCTATTGACTTTTCTCTCCTTTCCTTTCTGAAGTTCCTATTAGCAGGATGTTGTGTTTTCACTTGCTTAATTCTTGAATTGCAAAAATGTTATAATTTTCTCTTTCATCAGCATCAACAGTGGTCTGCTGAACTGCTTTTTCTAATCCCCTTAAGTAGATCTAATAGATCATGGGTCTGTAACCACCGGTCTTTTTCAGTCAGTATATCCTTCCACTGTGCTATGCATCCCTTGCTGTAGAATCTCATAAACAGAGTTGCCATCTGTGCCCCAGAATAATGGTGGATGTCAGTAACTGCTCATCATCCATGTTTGTTTGGTAACATCTTACTCCATATTACCTGTACTCCCTTACCTTGCCAAATAAATTTCTTCATCTATCTCTCCACTTTCCTTACATCTTTGATTCAGGCATACTGCCAAAACAGATACCCCACATATAAGAAGTATTCAGGACATGTTAGTGTAATATCTGGACCCAGTGGTCTAAATCCAAGTTTGTTTTTCCAGGGTCTCCAAATTACTTTGAATATTATGCAAGATTTTAAAATACACTTATGTTCTAGATTATTCAACACCCCTGGCCAACCATATCCTCAAATATATAATTGCTTTATGTTCCCACATTCCAAGGTATTGCCTATTCTCTCTCTAAATATCTATTGCCTACATTTTATTTTCATTTATTTTGTAACCTGCAAGCTTGCCAAATTAAGCTAATAACTTCCACAGTTTTGACAGGTCCTACGGTTATAAAGATATTATCTGCAAACATTGATAACTGTAATTTCAATCTCCCAAAGTGATAACCCCATATTGTAGAGTTCTATATCTGTTCTGCTAGTAGTTCTAGATACAATGAAAGCAAAACAGGTGACAGCCCTTTCTAGTGCTCCCTCTGTATGTTTATTGCTTCTGAAAGAGATGATGTCCTTCCATATCAATGTTGCAGTATTCCTTACTAAAGGGATCCCCATGCCAAGGATAGCCCCTGCATCTGGCCAGTATACCAAAGCTCTAGGATTTTCAGAAGGACATCATATGTCACATGTATGCTCCCCGCTCATAGCATAGGGCATAAAGGTGATGTACGGATGTACTTACCTCAAAACCTCTTTGCCACCTGTCAAAACACAATCTTCGATTGTCACTCTGAATACTTCTTCATTTCTGCTGGTTTCCAAGCCAATTTCAGATAAATGCCCCATTGGGGCTTTTCTTCTTTTCTTGTGTTTTTTTCTTTTAGTTGAGAGATTACATGTCATCCAGATTGGGAAAATATCAGCGTGGGAGACAGATTCCCCATAAGGACTGTCACGAACAGTGTTTGTTTTGCTTGGGTGCTTCTACTGACCATACATAATGTGCAATTTGTCAAGCGTTTACCCCTAAGACTCTTTGTAGTTGTCTCTCCTCCTTGTCTATCTACCTAGAGAACCAGCATCTTAAGTTGTTGGAGCAAGATGTGATGGCAGAATTGTCTCGGCCTGAAGGTCAGCTGTCTCCCAAGAAGATGACCAAAACATGTTAGATTGGATTCAGCTGTAGTACTGCCTCCTCTGGTGTCTTTCAGGGCTGTTGAAAGCCAGAGGATCATCTGGTTATTCCATCTGATTCCTTTACAGCAACCATTTTGGAGGCCAGCATGGATTTGGCTTCTTTCACATCCTCAGAAGCTCTGCAGACATCCATTAGAGATGTTGAGGGGGAACCGTGGCTGATTGTATCTGAGGAATTGAGGGGTGTTCTGTAGATTCTTATTAGGGGGGAGATTCCCACTACTTTAATTGAGTGTCAGTAGGTGTCTGAACCTGTTAAGATCTTTGGGGCTGATGCCCCTTTGAAAAAGAAGCAGAAAACAAAACATATTTCCCCTGCTGCTAAAGATCCTCTACATGAATGGCGAGATTTTACACAGGGGTTGTTTAATGCATGCATGGCCTTAAATCCACCTAGGAGATTTTTGTTCTTGCCCCACCTTGGTCAGCTACTCCTCTTAAGAGGCCAACAGAGCAGGACTCTTCTGATGAGGAATTGGACTCTGGAGAAGAGTCTTTGGCTTATTCCTCTCAGATTTGTTCTCCATTAGACTATGGTTCTGAGGAGGAGAACTCCATTAGTCTAAATTCTCCCTTTGAAGAACTTTCCTTTTGGGATACTATCTTTTGTATGATTATTTTTTAAAAAATGGGACTGTAACTAGGTTTCTGACATCTAGAAGAGGTGGTATGAACTCCTCCAGATGGAGTCTCCTAAGCCCTGTACTGTCCCTCCCTTCCTTCCTGTCCTTGCTGCCTTGTTAGACACTTTTTCAGCAACTTCTCAGGCTCATGTTTCCCAACCGCCACCCCCTAAAAAATCTGATAGGTTTTATTAAGGTGTCTGATGATTGTAAGTTTCTTTACAAATGTCCTTCTACTGACTCCTCTGTTGTCTATATTTCTTCTGACAAACCTTCCAAAACTGTTTCCTTCTATTAAATTATTTCCTTCTAACAAGGACAGCAGGGCCATGGAAAAGCTGGGTAAAAAGATGTATACCGCTGCTACCCTGGCCTTTTTGGTTATTAACTACCAGACCCATATGATCAGGTATGTTTTAGCTCTTCTCTGTCAGGCGTATCAGGTTATTTCTGACCTTCCTGATTCTGAGGAGAAGGGTTTGGCCCTCTCTTTGTTGGGCTCCATTCTCAAGTGGCCCGTCATTCTATTAAATGTAGTTATGATGCAGCAGATGCTTCTTCTAGGGCTGCTGCTTTTGGATCAGTGATGAGGTATTCTTGGCTTTGTCTTCAACCTTTGCTTGATGATATTAAGGCTAAATTGATGGATGCTCCTATTGACAATAACAATCACTTTGGTTCTGCAGCTGCTGAACTTTCTAAGGCCTTGCAGGAATTGAAACAGATTTTGCTTCCCCATGTTTTCAAATTTCAGAGAAATTATCCTTCCAAGCCTGACTTTGTACATAGACTGTCTCACCCTCCTCCCAAAGGTAAAAAAGGTTCTAGAAGGGCTCCTTCTGTTAAGTCTACTCAGGCTCCTGCTACTCAGAAGCCTCCTTTTCCAGAAAAGCCAAGTTCTGTCTGACTACTTTCTTCCCTCCCTCCTAGGTCAGGTTCCTTTTTCTCTTCGTCTTTCCCTGTCTAGTCACAGTTGGTTAAGGATCACGCAGGATTCTTAGGTTCTGTCCATCATTCATCAGGGGTAGTTCATGGTGTGGAAATCCCTTACTCCTTTTTTGGGCATTCATCAGTCTTCTCAAGAACAGCTTGCCTTTCTTTTTCTGGATGCACTTCAGAGCCTTTTGTCTGAAGGCACCATCCAAGCAGTTGCTGCTCCTCAAAGGGGATAGGGGTTTTATTCTAGAATGTTTTCTGTTCCCAAGAAAAGAAGACACCTCGAAGCCCATTCTGGATCTTTCTCCGCTCTACAGTTTTCTGAAGGTTCCTTCCTTTTGAATGCTGTCCCTTCAGACTTCATTACCTCTTCTTCTGCCTCAGTTTTTTCTTGTCTGTCTGGATCTCAAAGATGCTTATCTTCACATCCATTTGCATTCCTCTGTGTTTTCCTTGCATTTTCAGTTATCTGCTTTGCTCTTTGGCTTCTCTACTGCTCCAAGGATCATTAACAAATGCCTTGCTCCTGTGATTGCCTTTTGCAGGATGAGCGGGATACAAATCTTTCCTTACTTGGATGATCTGATCATTTAGGCTTCTTCTCCAGAGACCCTGCTTCAGCACCTCCACTATGCTATTTGCCTTTTGCAAAGTCTAGGGTTTACAGTAAATTTAATGCCCAACAAGTAGACTCACAAGTACGGCTGGTGCAACCAGCCAAAAGACCACAAATCAATCCAAAAGAAGGAGGCCAGCACCAACAAGTGAGCAATATAATTCAAATTTATTAATGTGGCAACACCAAAACCGTCGGACCGGTTTCAGCAAACCTGCCTTCCTCAGTGACAAAAACAAAATACAAGTATACACACACACACACACACACACACACACACACACACACACACACACACACACACACACACACACAGACTTCCTGTTACATCATTTCCTTTAGATTAATTTATTTATTTATAAATGGTCATTAAGCCATAGAGAAAAAATATGCCCTAACTTAATGATCCATCTTTTTTCTTTTCTGTTAAGAACAGAGTGTCAACCTGATTTATTTGTCCTATGAATCGTGAGAAACACAATGTCTATAAAGAGAGTTTGATAACCGCTTGTTTTGTTTATCACTAAAATGTTCAGACATATGTATGCAAAGTGGACGTGAAGTTTGTCCTATATAAAAGGCCAAACATGAGCATGATACTAGATAAATTACCCAATTTGTACTACAGTTGGAAAAAAAAAATATATCAAAAACCTTACCAGTATTCTTGCTTGAAAATTGTTTTGATTGGGCATAAATTTGCAAAAAAAGCAATGACCTCAAGGAAAGTAGCCATTCAATCTGTCCCCCAGTAAGATTCATTTGCTGACTGGAAAAACTCATATTCCTGCCATATTTATAATGCTTAAAATATGAGCCAAGAGTATGCCCCTTGCGATAAGAAAATTGATGCTTCGAATTCAGAATCTTAGAAAGTTCTTCATTGGTTAATAATATATTCCAATTCCGATTGATAATGTCTCTGACCATATTGATATTATGCCCAAAAGATGTGACAAATCTGATTGTATCCATATCTTGGTTAGATTTTTTTTCTATATTCTAATAAATCTGACCTATTTTGTTACGAAGCCCAGTTACTGGCAGACTCAGTACTGTCATATCCATAACCCCTGACTCGAAACCTACGTGTCAAGTCTTGCTGAAAAAATTCATAACTCTCCTGTGTAGAACAAATCCGCTTAATACTTAAAAACTGTGATTTGGGTATGTTATTAATAATATGACGTGGGTGGAGGCTAGAAGCAAATAATAAGTTGTTATATTGTGGGTATTTTTGAAAGACGTGACCTAAGCGTATCATCAGAATTTCTAGTAATAGTCACATCTAAAAATTGATTTGTTTAAAATCACAATTAAGTGTGAATTCTTTCACCCACTTATTATCATTAAGATATTGGACAAATTCCAATAAATATGATTCATCATACCATCCAACAGTCATCAAGAAAATGCCTCCAGATGTCTATTTCTCACCCCAAAAATAACATGGATATTGTCATAAATGGGCTGATCTTCCAAAAACCTCATAAATAAGTCAGCATATATGGGTGCAAATGCTGCACTCATAGCAGTGCCTTGTTTCTGCCAGTAACATTCCCCTTGAAAATAAAAAACATTTTTTGACCAAACATGTTCAGCCATACAAACCAATAAGGTATTAAATCCCGCAGGATAAATATCTGCCCTATCCAGCCAATACTGTAGTGCCTCCAGACCTACTCAATGGGGTATGTTTGTGTTTAAGGCTGTAACATCCAATGTGCATAACAGCCAGTTAGGATGCATTTGTGTGTCAGATATTATTTTCAAAAACTGTGTAGTGTCTTGTATTTTTGATCTTAATAATACCAATAATGATTGTAAATATCATGTCAAGAATGCTGACAAAGGCTCAGTGATGGAGCCCATGCCCGAAACAATTGGCCTACCCGCTGGCTTATCCAAACTTTTTTGAATTTTGGGGAATAAATATAGATGTTGTTTTTGGGGGTCCACCACTGTTAAGTGTTGTGCCACAGAATCACCAATGATGCTCCCTTCCACTGCCTGTTGGAGAAAGGCATCAATTTCTCTCTTAAAACTATCCGTGGGGTCAAGTGGCATATGCATATAATGTCTTGCATCTGACAATTGTCTATTAGCTTCAGCAAGATAAAATCCTAAATCCATAATAACCACCGCCCCACCTTTATCAGCTGGTAAAATCACTATATTAGTATTATTTTTCAATTTTGGGCAGCCACGGTGATGCAGTGGTTAGCGTCGTCACCTCACAGCGAGAAGTTCTCCGGTTCGATCCTCGGTTGGGGTGCTTCTGTGCGGAGTCTGCATGTCCTCCCTGTGGTTGCGTGGGTTTCCTCCGGGTGCTCCGGTTTCCTCCCACATCCCAAAGACATGCTGTAGGTGGATTGGACACTCTAAATTGGCCCTAGGCGTGAGTGCGCGCATGTGTGTGCCTTCTGTGGAAGGTTGGGTGTTGGGCTGGCAACTCGACACTGTAAATACTCCACTGCCAATCATGAGCAGACAGGTGATACGCTGTGGTGACCACTAACCGGGAAAGGCTAAAAGAAGAATAAGAAGTATTATTTTTCAATTTGGTAAGGGCTTGTTGTTCCACAGCTGTCAATTATGGCTCAGCATTCTGGATTGACTCATTATAAAATGTATGTCCTTCAGCAGTGAATCCTGAAATATTGAAACATGTTAATTCATCAGGGGCATAAATTGGGATTTCCGAAATTTAAAGTCCGTAGATCTTTGAGACTGATCATTATTACCAAAGAATAATCTTAGATTAAGTATGCGACAAAATGCCAAAACATCAGTTACTAAAATATCTTCATCTACAAAAAACCCAGGGACATAGTTCAATCCTTTATTCAATAGGTCAACATTTATTAATTCCACAGACGAAATGTTATGTACATTATAACATTCATTTATCGAGGTATCAATGCTTGAAGTAAAGGTTCTACATTGTCTATTTTTATGCTTTCTCCCACCCCTATGTTTACCATATCTAAAGGGGGGTCAGCACTATGCTGTTTCTTAGGGTTGGGTGACTCCTGAGTAGTAAGGCATTCTACTATACTAGTAAGATTTTTTTATATAAAAAAGAAACCGTGTAGTGCTGACCCCCCTTTAGATATGGTAAACATAGGGGTGGGAGAAAGCATAAAAATAGAAAATGTAGAAGCTTTACTTCAAGCTTTGATACCTCGATAAATGAATGTTATAATGTACAAAACATTTCATCTGCGGAATTAACAAATGTGGAACAACAACTATTGAATAAAGGATTGAACTGTGTCCCTGGGTTTTTTGTAGATGAAGATATTTTAGTAACTGATGTTTTGGCATTTTGTCGCATACTTAATCTAAGATTATTCTTTGGTAATAATGATCAGTCACAAAGATCTACGGACTTTAAATTTCGGAAAGCCTAATTTATGCCCCTGATGAACAAACATGTTTCAATATTTCAAGATTCACTGCTGAAGGACATACATTTTATAATGAGTCAATCCAGAATGCTGAGTCATAAATTGACAGCTGTGGAACAAGTCCTTAACAAATTGAAAAATAATACTAATATAGTGATCTTACCAGCTGATAAAGGTGGGGCGGTGGTTATTATGGATTTAGGATTTTATCTTGCTGACGCTAATAGACAATTGTCAGATGCAAGACATTATATGCATATGCCACTTGACCCCACGGATAGTTTTGAGGGAGAAATTGATGCCTTTCTCCAACAGGCGGTGGAAGAGGGCATCATTTGTGATTCTGTGGCACAACGCTTGGTGGACCCCCAAAAATAACATCTATATTTATTGCCCAAAATTCATAAAAGTTTGGATAAGCCACCGGGTAGGCCAACTGTTTCGGGCATGGGCTCTGTCATTCAGCCTTTGTCAGCGATCTTGACACGATATTTACAATCATTATTGGTATTATTAAGATCAAGAATACAAGACACTACGCAGTTTTTGAAAATAATATCTGACACACAATTGGATCCTAACTGGCTGTTATGCACATTGGATGTTACAGCCTTAAACACAAACATACCCCATTGGGCAGGTCTGGAGGCACTACAGTATTGGCTGGATAAGGCAGATATTTATCCTGCGGGATTTAATACCTTATTGGTTTGTATGGCTGAACATGTTTTGTCAAAAAATATTTTTTATTTTCAAGGGGAATGTTACTGGCAGAAACAAGGCACTGCTATGGGTGCATCATTTGCACCCATATATGCTGACTTATTTATGAGGTTTTTGGAAGATCAGCTCATTTATGACAATACTCATAATATTTTTTTGGGAGAAATAGATATCTGGATATGTTTTCTTGATGACTGTTGGATGGTATGGTGAGCAGATGAATCATATTTATTGGAATTTGTCCAATATCTTAATGATAAGTGGGGGATAGAATTCACACTTAATTGTGATTTTAAACAAATCAATTTTTTAGATGCGACTATTACTAGAAATTCTGATGATACGCTTAGGTCAGATGTTTTTATAAAATACCCACAATATAACAACTTATTATTTGCTTCTAGCCTCCACCCACGTCATATTATTAATAACATACCCAAATTGCAGTTTTTACTTATTAAGCGGATTTGTTCTACACAGGGGACTTATGAATTTTCTCAGATAGACTTGATACATAGGTTTCGATTCAGGGATTATGGATATGACAGTATTGAGTCTGCCAGTAATTGGGCTTCAAAACAAAATAGGTAAGATTTATTAGAATTTAGAAAAAAATCTAACCAAGATATGGATACAATCCGATTTGTCACTACATTTGGCCGTAATATCAATATGATCAGAGACATTATCAGTCGGAATTGGAATATATTATTAGCCGATGAAGAACTTTCTAAGATTCTGAATTCGGAGTGTCTTTCTTATCGAAAAGGGCATACTCTTGGTTCATATTTTAACCATTACAAATATGGCAGGAATATGAGTTTTTCCAGTCAGCAACTGAAGCTTACTGGGGACAGATTGATTAGCTCCCTTCCTTGTGGTCATTGCTCTTTTTGCAAATTTATGCTCAAATCAAAAACAACTTTCAAGCAAGAGTACTAGTAAGGTTTCTGATATAAAATTTTTTGCCAGCTGTAGTACAGATTGGGTAATTTATCTAGTATCATGCTCATGTTCGGCCTTCTATATAGGACAAGCTTCTTGTCCATTTCGCATACATATGTCTGAACATTTTAGTGACATATGAAACAAGCGGTTATCAAATGCTCTTCATAGACATTGTGTTTCTCATGATTCAGCTAGATTTTACTTTATGGTAATAGATAAATTCCAGGGAGATAGGACAAATAAATCAGGTTGGCACTCTGTTCTTAATAGAAAAGAAAAAAGTTGGATCATTAATTTAGGGGGTATTTTTTCTCCAGGGCTTGATGACCATTTATAAATAAATAATCTAAAGGAAATGATGTAACAGGAAGTGTCACTTCAAGGAATATATATATATATATATATATATATATATATATATATATGTATAATGTGTGTGTCTGTGTGTGTGCGCTTACAGTTGTATTTTGTTTTTGTCACTGAGGAAGGCAGGTTTGCCAAAACTGGTCTGACGTTTTTGGTGTTGCCACATTAACAAATTTGAATTATATTGCTCACTCATTGGTGCTGGTTTCCTTCTTTTGGATTAATTTACAGTAAATTTCCAGAAATCCTTTCTGACTCTGGTGCCGGCTCCAGGCCATTTCTATGCTAGTTTCCCTGTTGCTACACAAGGCTCTGACTCTAATTGCCTTTTTACAATCCCTTCTTCCTCCTCAGGTCTTAGTTATGGCCAAGGAGTTTCAAAGGGCTCTGGGTTACATGGCTTCTGCCATTCCTATGCTTCCTCTAGCCCGGCTCCATATACAAAAGCTGCAGTGGTTCCTAAAGTAATTCTGGCTTCAGCATTCTCATCTTTTGGACTTTCTAGTTCCTCTTCTTCCATGCCTCAAGCTAGAGCTTCATTGGTGGATTCATCAGCTGTCTGTCAACCCTGGGCTTCCTTTGCAGTCCCCAGTCTTCTCTCAGTAACTTTTCTGGATGTCTCAGATGTGGGGTGGGCTTCTTTCAGCCCTCTAAAGTTTCAGGGCCTTTGGTCCACTCATAAGAGGGCAGACCATATCATCATCAAGGAGATGAGAGCTGCTCTTCTTGCTCTTCAGGCCTTCCATACTCTTTTCCTTTCAGGACCACTCCAAATCCTTACAGGCAATAATACAGTCATGTGATAGACACATCAACAAGCAAGCAAGGAAGGGACACTGTCTTGGCTCCTGTGCAGAATAGTTCTTCAGGTTTGGGATCTGGCTGTCCAGTATTAAGTAACTCTTCAGGCTGTTTATATTCCATTAGAACAGAATCTTGTGGCACATTCTCTGAGAAGATTCATAAGACAGACTCACGAGTGGATGCTTCACAGAGATGTTTCTGGACAATGTTCACCATTGCCATACTCCTCGTGTAGATCTTTTTGCCTCCCCTCTGAACAGCCAACTTCCCCTCTTTTGCACCAGTGTCCCAACCCCTCTGGCATGTAAGGTGGATGACCTCTTTTTTATGCCTTCCCTAACCTTCCTGTCATACCAAGGATCCTGTTCAAGATAGGACGGGACTCTCCCAAAATCTTGTTTGTGACTCCCTTTTGGCCCAGCCAACATTGGTATCCACTTCTTCTGCATCTAGCCAAGGGCAATCACCACAAGTTACAAGGTCTCTTGTCCATTCTCACCAGTCTACTCTTTATCTGAAACTGTAGAGGTTATGGTTTTGATCCCTTTTAGGCATCTTTTTATGAGGATGTGCTTTGGATTCTGCAGGAGTCTAGGAAACCCACCACTAGTAAATCTTATTTGTTCAAATGGAAGATATTTTCTGTCTGGTGACTTTCTCGTAACCTGGATCCATTTTCTATGGGGATCCATCTGGTTCTATCTTTGTATGAATTGCTCCATGCTGGGTTAGCATATTCTTCTGTTAAAGCTCACCTTTCAGCGATTTCTACTCATCTCCTCTTGCCTCTAGGTTTGAGGTCATATAATCTCTTAAAGGCATCTTTAATATCAGACCTCCCAGGAAGCCTATTCCACCTTCCTGGGACTTTAATTTTGCACTTGAAAATTTGACTCTGACTCTTTTGGAGCCTGCAGCTTTACCTTCCTTGCAGGCACTATACTTGGAAGAATGTTCTTCCTTTGGCCCTTACTTCAGCTAGAAGGGTGTCTGAGCGTCAGGCCCTTAAGGCTGTCCCTACTTTTATAGTTTTTCATAGGGACAGGACATCTTTTCATACTAGTCCTTCTCTTATGCCCATGGTGGTTAATGACTTGTCTCTTAATCAGTCTATTAATTTGCCCACTTGTTCCCTCCTTCACAGTCTGCTAGTGAGAAGGTTCTTCACACCTTGGATTTACATAGGTAGCTTAGATATTATTTGGATAAAACTAAGGCCATTCACAAGTCTGAGCAACTTTTTTGTTTCCTTTCATCCTAGCTCTCTAGGTTTGGCTGTTTCTAAGCAAAGCGTTTCTTCTTAGATTTCCAATACAATTTCCTTTTGTTACTCCCTTCATGGGAAAAGCCTTTCTCTTTCTGCAAAGGTTCATTCTACCAGGGCTGTGGCTTCCTGTGATGATTTTTTCAAGGGATTGGATATCAAAGCCATCCCTGAAGCTGCTATTTGGACTTCAGTCCATACTTTTACTAAACGTTACAAACTAGATGTGATTTCCAGGGCTAGAGCTGGATTTACCAGGACTATCCTGCATTACTTTCTTGAGGGTTCTGCTGGACCTTCCTACTCCCAAGTTTCCTCTTGAGCTTTTGTACTCTCTGTTTAGTGATGAATACTGCAATAGTGATATGGAAGGGCACGGTACAGTTGTGTAAAATCTTACCATAACAGCAGATGCCCTTCATTTCACTGTTGCAGTATTAGCTCCCTCTTCTCTTTTTTTTCGTCAGTAGATGCCCTTCCTTTCACTCTTGCAGTATTCGCTCCCTCCTCCTTCTCTCTTTTTTCTGCAGTAGATGCCCTTCCTTTTACTGTTGCAGTATTCGCTCCCTCTTCTCTCCTTTTTCTGCATCAGATGCCCTTCCTTTCACTGTTGCAGTATTCGCTCCCTCCCTCCCTCTTCTCTCTGCAGTAGATGCCCTTCCTTCAACTGTTGCAGTATTCGCTCCCTCCCTCTTCTCTCTTTTTTCAGATGTAGATGCCCTTCCTTTCACTGTTGCAGTATTCGCTCCCTCTTCTCCATTTTTTCTGCAGTAGATGCCCTTCCTTTCAATGTTGCATTATTCGCTCCCTCCCTCTTCTCTCTTTTTTCTGCAGTAGATGCCTTTCCTTTCACTGTTGTAGTTTTCACTCCCTCCCTCTTCTCTCTGCCCGCTCCTTTTCCTTTTTTTCTTTCTGGATGCACATGTTCCTCCTTTTTCCCCTTGGTCTGCTGTTCCTCCTGGGGCTTTCCATTTCTGAGGTAGGTACGTCTGTATGTCACCTTTATGCCCTGCGCTGTTAGTGGGGAGCATGTATGTGACATACAACATCCTTCCAAAATACCTAAGGCTTTGGTATAGTGGGCAGATGTAGGGCTACCCTTGGCAGGGGTGCCCTTTAGTAAGCAATGCTGCAACACTGAAGGGAACGTCATATACTGTTATGGTAAGATTTTACACAACTGGCCTTTCTTCTCTTCATTTTAGGCATAGAGTCCTCATGCAGTTTACTTAACAGGCATATGAAATCCCCTAGGAATCCCATGATTTCCATAACTTTAAAGAAGAATTCTCACTCTACTTTGTTAAATGCTTTTTCTGCACCCAGACATATTAATGCCACAGATCTTTTATTTTCTTTATTAATGTCCTGAATATTTAATAAGGCACATAATAAATTATCAGATATCCCATCTGATTCCTAAAGATTAACTATGCATAATTGACATAAACAGTTAATAATGACTGTTTAAGAAAGAGATAAAGTGGTAAGAGGAAGCCAGGCAAGGATCATCTACTCGAGTATAGCTGATAGTATAGCCTTTCTCTGACTCTGACACTAACTTTGCTTGTAATATTAAATTAAATAACTTCCTTCAGATATTAACCATCTTCTCCCCTGTAAGGTTCCATACTTTTGTTAGTAGTCCATATACCTCCAGTGACATGGTGGACACCTGCTTTTGGAGGGCAGTAATAATTTCTTCTGCTCATCACTATTGAGCCCTATCTTTATAACACTTTATTTTCTTTTTCTCTTTCTTGCTAGGTCAACTTTCTGCACACTTTATTTACTCTGGAATTTCCAGCATACACTGTTCCATTCTTCTACAGTTACTTCTGTTATGTCCTGCAAGTTATCTTTTAGAACTTTTTATTATTCAGTCCCTGAAATTTCCTTCTCTAATTTATAAGTTAGGAATCTTCATTTTTTTAAAGTCCACTATCCCCTTCACAGTGCAGCCTAATTTTTACAAATGCACAGTCTGAGGTTATTATCAGCCCTTCTCCAATGTTTTTAATCTAAAACCCTTTATCTAGTCAAGAACAAGTCCTGCTACTGAGTAGAATGTGCATCCCATTGTGTCCCGTCCCTTCTTACATATCCCCATGTATCTATTATTCCTAGATATTGCAATGTTGATTTAGTATGTTTGTCCACACTAGATGTCTGTCACTGTCCCTGAGCTGCTTGAATTTCCACTGAGCAATATACCTGATTTCAGCCCCTTATAATCACTAGCTTGTTGTGCGATAACCTCAGGATGACATTTGTGAATCCCCTTATTTCTCTGTACTTAGCGTGGGAGGGAATATCAATCGCCACAATCATATTCATCTCTCCAGATAACTATCCTTTTGCTCCCACATACCTCCCTTTGTCATCTTGTAATTTCCTGATAATTTCATTGGGAACCTGTCCAGCCAGAAACAGTGCTGTCCCTCTTTTTCTAACATCATTATAAGTAGAGCTGGCCTGCATTTTATTACCTCTTTGCTCCAATTTGAGGTGGTGTTTTTGTGATAAGTGAGCTTCCATTTGGACAGCCATGCCAGCCCCGTCCCTGCTTAGCATGCTGAGAATTCTGTCTCTTTTGATGGGATTTGTTACTCCATTTACATCCTAGCTAAAAAGCATGATTTCACTCATTGCACCTGTTTATATATATTTGACATATCTGTAATTTTTCCCTTCCTACCATCTAGAAAATTTTGTATTTCACACATCCCAGTTAAAGCCATTCATTGCATTAGCCCTACTCCCCTCCCCCATGCCTTGTAATATCACCCTGTCTTCTGCCTTACTTATATGGACATTCCCAGTTACTCTGGTTAGGCATCTTTCCCAACAAGCATGGTCGTACCATCAACAATAGATTAATCAATGATAGCATCATTAACTTATGTACAAAAAGTACAGTAACATGCAGATCAAAATACTTGTCTCCAAAGGTGTGGGTGTACAAAGCTCAATATTGGGCCCTCTTCTCCAGTCTCTGACAGTTGCAAAGAAACATTTTACAGTCTATTCCTTTTTTCAGAAATAACTAGCATGCTGTACTCCCATCCTGTCCAACCCATGCCAAAAAAAAAAAAGAATCACAGAAATATCTTCTCATACTCTTCCTTCCTTGCATATATATATAGCCCCCCCCCCCCATTTTAACATTCAATGCAAGACTAAATTTAGTTAAATCGTATCTTTATACATGCAAGGCCGCTTGTTAGCAGCTCTCAAGGATGGTTACAGTAAAAATCATTCTGATAATACTGTCCATATTTGTTAATGCCACTCTGTTCCACATTTACCATTTCTGCAGAAAGAAGCATATCTCTCAACCTCTTAGACAAAGCCATAAATAAAAGTGGGACAAAGGACCAGAAATATGAGGCAAACATCTGGGCATTCTGTGACAATCTGTACAGTTGAGAGGTATTATATATGTTCTTTTAAATGTTTCTAGTAATATTGTTTGTGCCCTTCATCATTTATCACAATGTGCCTTCCCTTTCACTACCATGTCCTGCACAATAGTGCAACCATTACTCCTGTCATGATGTATCCATCAACTGGCATAATTTGAATTTTTATTTATACAAGCCATACATCTAAAATTTGCTTTTCCATGCCTGTGGGGATACCCCCATCTTCTCACTTACTTCTTATCTGTTTATGTTGGTCTTTCAGGCTTAAAGTACTTTGTGACATCTGCGATTTTCATCCAACATCAAAGAATGCTCCATTCTTAGTTGTTGGGCCAAATCTACACATTCTTTTAAAACCTGGCATCTTTTGAATAGGGGGAAAAGTCATCTTGTACTGATATACACTTCAGTTATGTCCCTCTACATGGCCATTGACAACACCTTGCTGTTAGCCTTGCCCTAAAATCAGTGGTGATGGTAATGCTTCCTTTGGATCATATGTTATTTTCACCCCCCCCCCCCACAAGAAGAATTTGTGGATGGCAGGGTAATGAATCTGAGCATACCACCTTATACTTGGCCATCTAAATGACAGGAATTAATGCTGCACATATTTGTTTAATTTCTGGTGACTTATTCTGGTGTATAAAGAAAGGTGATTAACTCATTACATCCGAATGATGCCTCCAGGTGCATCTGCAATCAACTCCTACTGACGCCTGTAGGTGTCAAATATTGCTTGTTCATATTTTCATCAGTAATTCCAAAATCATGCTATGTTAAAAGATTTCATCTTGAGGCTTATGCAATGGCAAACTCAACTGCATTAATATTAATATTTGACCTCTGTCTAGTGCAGGTAAATAGATATTAACTGTTGTTTTTATGATGTTAATTTATATAGATATAATAATCTCATTTTTCTAAATATCTCACCAACCAAGTAACATGTCCAGAACTCCTTAGCATCATATGAAAACTCTTAGCTAGATGAATAAAATGCTGCTGTGACAGTATAACTTGAGTGGTTTTTGAGTGGTCTATATTATAACAGCGAACACTTAAAATAGCGAACGCTGTATAATTGACCCAAAAACCCCCCCGAAAACACAAAATTCCGAATAAACGGAACAGCGGTTTTTTTCTTTCCCTGGCAAAAACAAAAAAAAAAAACAAACACAAAATAAAGTGGGAGGCTTCACCCCTCCTACTTAAATATACAAACTCTGAGATCGCACCACAGTGGAGGAAATGGCAAAGTCCTGAAAATGGCCCAGTGATTTTTTTCCCATAGGAAAAAAATCGCTGTTCCATGTCTTTGGGATTTTGCCGTTTCAGCATTTAGCTGTTGATTAAACAACATTTGCTATATTAAGCATTCTCTTACTTAATAGGGAACTGTTTTTGAGATATTGTAAGTTGTTTACAAAATATTACAAATGCAATAGTTACTGTGTTTACTGTGACTTATAAGATTTGGTTTAAGACCTAGAACCTAAAGAATACTTCCACTTTAAAAATAGATTATGCTGAAGAGTTTAGCATTTATACTTCTTTCATAATCCCTATGGTTCCATAGATATGAACATTTGTTTGAAATGTGAGGACATAATTTGATTCTGTCAAAAGCTTTACGCTCTACCCACTGAAAGTTACAATGCAAAGCTGAGCTCCATTGGAGGGAATGAGTTAAGTCACAGAACCACTTCACCTCTGGCTTCCATAGTATTGAAATTATTTGTTATTTTAGCTTGTAGCTTTCAAATTGCATTATACTTTGTCTTGGGGACTGGTGGTTTCTTGGAGCTCATGGTGATCTGTGCACCCTCTCAATCAAAACCTTGTCAGGTGGCAGTGCAGTCCATTCAGACAGTAATTGAGCAACAAAACCTACACATTTTCTCCCCCCTTTGCCTTTTGGTACATCTCTCAACCTAATATTCTTTCCCCTTTCTTGTTTTTCTCCATGCAGCTCCTCTACCATGTCCAGCCTGGCTTTCATGGCTTCAGCCCTCAGCCAAAGTGATTCATTCTTTTGCAGTGTACCCTGAATAGCATCAGAGATATTACTGAAGACTGACTCCATTTCTTGTGTCCTATCCTGTATCTTTCTCTCATAATTTTTCTAGGATGGAGTTCATTTTACTTATTTATTTTATTTATTTATTTATATTTGTTGACCGGGAGTGTCTGACTAGACGTAGGTCCATTTTCAGCGGAGGCCCGGGGAGAAAAGCTCCACAGTTAAAATAAACAGACAGTAGTTACATTGGATTACATAGCTATTAACAATTTACATAGCAATTACTTACAACATATTTACAGATGAAGAACATAGTACATCAGTAGACAACTAGAATCTTTATCTGTGAAGTACATAACAGACATTAACAAATGTTAAAATAAGAAGTTCCTGCTGTATAAGTATTAGGCTTATGAGCATCTGAGCTTGCTATAATCAAGGTAGTTAGTGGAGTGGAAAGAAAGGTAGTGGTTGGATGGGGTGGGTGATATTAGAGTGGGAGTTGCAAGGGCATAGCCAGCATGTTTTTAGGTGCGCTTTTAGTAAAGTTTTGAAGTGGGTGCATGATGGTACGGAGGTAATTGTGGGTGGGAGAGATTTCCATAATTTGGCTATGGTGCAAGAGAGTAGTGCTTCACCAGCAGAGTTATTGGCTTTAGTGATCTGCAAGTGATTTTTGTTGCTGGATCTTAGTGATCTGGTGGTGCGATAGGGTTGGAGTAGATTCTGGAGGGATGGGACATTTAGTGGATGGTTTACTAGTTTGTGGGCGAGTGAGAGTTGATACCATTGAAGGAGGTGAGGGAGTTCAGGCCAGCCCAGTTCAGCAAGTGAGAGAGAGTGGTGACTACGGTAGGATGCCCCTGTGGTGAATTTAGCAATTTTGTTGTAGCAGGTCTCTAGCTTGTTTAGATCGCATTGCCTTAGGTTGGTATATATTGGAGAGGCATAAAGTAGGGTGGAGATAAGGTGGGAATTTGCTATTGAAATCTTTGCTGCTTTGGTGAGAAGATGCTCCTAGTTTTTTGTGGACTTTTTTTATGGTCATGGATATGTGAATGTCAAATTTTAGTTTGTCTATTTCCACTCCTAGCAATTTGGTGTGTTCAGATGGGTATATAGTGGTGTTGTCTTTTGCTGTGATGTTAAAGTGAGAGTTGTTTTGAATATGTTTGGTGGGTTGGAAGATGAGTAGTTTAGTTTTGTTTGGGTTGAGTATTAATTGGGCATCGGATAACCAAGTTTCAACAGAGGAAAAGGCTTTCTGTGTGACTTTTTGCAGTTTGGGTAGGGACTGGGCTGAGCAGATGATGGTCGAGTCATCTGCGTATTGTATGAGTGTGCCATGTGTGGTGGCAGAGGCTAGATTATTTGTGAAAACAGAGAAGAGTAGGGGTCCAAGGATGGATCCTTGGGGAACCCCTATGGAGACAGGTAGTTGGGGAGATATGTCATTCTGCCATACAACGGATTGCTGGTGGTCAGACAGGTAACTCTGAAACCAGTTGGTGACTGATTGTGAGAAGGATAGGTTACTGAGGACAGAGATATGTTGTTTGTGTGGGACCATGTCAAATGCTTTAGATAGGTCTAGGAAAGTAGCAGAGGAGAGAGAGCCATTGTTTTTATGCTGAAGGATAGTGTTAGTAAAGGAGAGTAAGGCAGTGGTGGTGCTATGGTTTGGTCGGAAACCATGCTGAGTATTGGAAAGGAGGTTGTTAGTAAGGAGGTAGTCTGAGACCTGAGAGTGTATGCATCTCTCTAGTATTTTGGAGAGTACCTCCAAGTACCTCTTTTAGTGTTGTCAGCTCTTTTGTATTACTGTTGGCCATCACTACCCTAACTCTGCTTCGATTTCAGTCATGGTCGTTAGCAAGGGGAGAGCATGCAACACCTTCTTTTGCACCACTGCTTTCTTTTTTTATTCCCCAACATACAGAGCTTCTCTTCATCTTCTTTTTTTGTCCCTAGCTGGTGACTGATGGAGGAGGTTGATCTTGTAGTCATGCTGCTGTGGGTGCCGTTGGATTCCAGACTTCCTTCATGACACCTTTCCATGCTGTTCAATCCATGGCAGTGTTTCTGGCCTCCTGTAGGCTGAGTCACCAGCTTCTCAGGTCATTTTCAACCTGTTACACCCACGTAGTCTTTGGTGCAGATTTGTGAACTCTCCAGTAAGTGGGGCACTCTCTCCATAATAGTCTGGATGGTAAGTGGTGGGTGTACATCCTGCTCATGTGTTCAAACCATTGCATTCTCCTGTTATGGATCTGTGTGCTGATCTGGTCTGGATGCTGTTGTTTCTAATGTGGTCATGAAGCAAGATTCCCAAGAATCTCATTTGGAAAACATCAAGCTTGTTCAGGTCTGGCTTGAGGATCTACCTGTCTGATCCATAAAGAAGAATTGGCAAGATCAGTGCCTGGAAAAGACAAATCTTGGTGGTGATAGAGATGCTTGTCTTCTTCCATAGACACCAGCGGGCAAGGCAAATGCAGCAGTGGTTTGTCCAAGCCTGATATGGGCTTCAGTTGCTGATGCCATCTTCTTCTCCTGGACCAATGAATGGAGATACTTGAATTGTTGCATCATTTGATCTGATCTCCCCTGAGATGGACAATGGCTTCTGACCTGTCATTTGCCATCACTTTGGTTTTGTCCACGTTTATCTGTAGGCCATATAATTGCGAGATGTTTTAGAAGATATCTGTGGCCTTAGCATCACTGTATGTGGACTTCTTTGAAAAAGTCGCCAATGCAATGGATGAGAGCAAAGTAGTGCATACTGCCTGTCTTGACCTGGTTAAGGCATTAGATACAATGCCAAACTGAAGCATTGTGAACAAACACATGGATATAGGCATAAACTCGTGTTGCTTGCTGGACAGCCAGCTTTCTCTCAGATAGCACCCAGAAAGTTAGGCTAGAGGAGACCACCTCCATAGAGAGGCCAGCCACTAGAGGAAACCCTCAGAGCATTCTGCCAGGTCCACTTCTTTTTTGACAAGTACTTTTCAGAAGTCAAGGCCAGTGTCAAGGGCTTCTGGGTGATTGAATTTGCATATGACTGCAAACTTGCAGCAGTCCTAGAATCCCTCCAAGAGACCAACATCCTACAGGAAAGATGGACACAGAGAAATGACTGGTGCCAAACCTATGGCTTAAAATTCATTGCCAAGAGATGCATAATAGTACGCTTTGGGAAGTCAGCCATTCTAGAAATTACCTCTTTTATAACGCACCCCAAAGAGTAGAACCAGTAGTCAGGGATTTGGGTATGTATGTAGTTAGTAATCTAGCTTTCAACAGACATGTCTAAGGTGGTAAATAAATCATTCTATATTGCTCAACTTATAAGCAATGTAATGCCATCTAGATCCAAGGATGAAGTAATGTAACTAGGCAGCATGGGTGGAGTAACTGCCCAGGCAGAAAGTGTTGGGGGCAACATGATCAGATGATCTGGATAGCTCTCTAATGCAAAACCAGATTTTAAAAGCCTATATCGTATTTGCAATCGATCTTGAGTGCTGTAGCATTCCACGTGTCGTCTAAACTATAGCAAACAGTTTGCGATAGTTAAAAAATTTAAAAAAAAAAAAAAAATCTCTCTCTGTTTTTCTTTTTTTAACTAAAACGTGAGCACTGTAGTGCCCCATGCAGGTAGGTTATAAACTTTAGCAACTGTTTGCTCTTCACTACATTTGTAGCAAGCAGTTTGCTATAGCTTAAAAGAAGAATTTTTTTAATTAAAAAGCATTTTTTTTATCAAACCCATGTAAGCGAAAGCTCACAATCTGGAATGCTTAGAACAGCAATTTTTTCCAAGGGAAAAAAAATCGCTGTTCCACAAAAAAAAAAAAAAAAAAAATTTAAAACATTACATAATGTGAGGGGGCTTTGCCCCCACACCCCCTATTTAAATATACCAACTCCGAGATCACACTACAGTCACAAAAGTGTCAAATTAATGGAAACGGCCAAGCGATTTCTTTCCCAGGGAAAGAATTTGCTTATATGCCGTTTCGCTATTTTGCCTTTTCATGCTTTCAAGTTTGATCAAGACACATTCAAAAGAACTCGTCTTTGATCATTTAATAGGAACCCACCAACACAGGGTGCTGGTTGAGCCAGCTGAACTTCAGCAACAAAATCACTGCTTCACTGTACTTGGCCCTCTGGCCCATTAATGCGGTACAGTGTTTCTTTTGTTATGTATCTGACCAAGCACTTGTAACAACTAGAAAATGCACAGAGGATCCTCACAAAAAGAATACAGATTGTAAACAGCATGTCCTATGCAGATCTGTTTCGTACAGACTGTTGAGAGATGATCTATGCCTGGCATGTAAAACATCCATGAATCCCATTCTGATGGGCCTCTTGCATATCTGCAAAATAAATAGCATCAGAATTGCTCATTCTAGGGATTTAAACTTTGCTTATGACATAAATGGGACACACTGGAGTGTCTTGAAAAGTTCCCCTTCTCTGGAACAGGCTTCTCATCCATGTGAAGCAAACCTGTTCCTTAATCCTTTACAGGAGCAACCTGGAGCAGTGGATGGGAGATCACAAACACACCCTAATAGAGAAAGGCAAGCTGTAAATCTTGCACTAGTTAACATATACTCCTCAAAATAACTTCTGAGGTGCATACACTTGCAAGATGCAATTGGGATTCTTGGCTAGGCTTATACAGGCCCCAGTGGTTGGTAGCCTACAATATACCTGTGAACCTACGTTAGACTGGAATGAATACTGCTGGCAGAAAAGATTAGATGCTTACAGTCCACCTGGACTGAATGGTAAAGAGACTTTTAAAAGACATTTAAAAAGGAAAACGGAAAAGTATAAACCACGTGATTAATAATGTGACATTATGGGCTATGCATTTAAGTGTATGCTCTTTGTTCTATTTGTCATTGTGAAGAAGTCTCTGTGTGCGACAAAAGTGCTAACTGATTAAACTTTTGGTGATTTAAGTTGTTTTATTTTATAGATATAATGTACTTTATTACTGGAGAATTATTCATCTTGTCTAAAAACAGAAATACTTTTTTTGTTGATTTTGGCTAATGCTATTGGCCTTGGGTGGATCAGTGGCATTTTATGAACCTTTGATATTATGAAGAAAACATCTACTTTAGGTTTTTACTTTATCTATTAATTTTATTATTTTTTTTTTTTTTGCAAAAAAATGCATGTATCACAAAATGTGGTCCTATGTGCATAGGGTCTAAAAGAACCAAATCATTATCTTGATATGGCAAATCAGTGTCTCTTTTACTGACCACCTCATAAAACAGTGAGTTACCTATTGTGCAAAACCTGCCTTTCTTTCTTTGTACCCCAAAATGAAAAAGTTTTTGGGGCAGGTTTACTTAAAATATTTTGCATATCAGTCTCACATACTGATTGAAATACAGATACTTCAGGGAATAACTCAGGATTGAAAGTACTAGGTCTGTGATAAATGACTGCATCATTTTACTTGCAGTATGTAAGCTTTCAAAAAGACCAGTAAGATTCAGCTTTCAAAAATACAGTCTTAAGTCTAATGAAGTCTGTACTAGGTCACCTCTGTGGGAGAAGAACAAATGAAAATCCGTATTTATGATGCAAAGTTCAATATCATAGAAATTGTATGCTCTCGGGTTAAGTACCTTAAATCTTTGTGCAGAGTTGGAATTCACAAGTCAGGTTTTCATTTCTTGCCATAAATTGTCCTTCCTATGTTCATATTGTGCAACTGAACCACTTTGCTGTAAGTTCTGTTCACATATTACCTGTCCTGACATTGAAGGTGACGGATGTTCTATATCTGTTGTGACCGGAGGATTAGAGATTCTTGACCTGTTTGGGCACCTGTCTCATCATCACAGGCCATTATCTCCATTCTGACTTTTAATTCCTGTTTTGTTTGCTGACATCTTTCTGTTTCAGTATAAAACTGCAAAACTCAATCACATGCTCAAAAATATGTTCACAAGGACCTATATGTGGCTGAAAGCAATGCCAGCAGAAGGGAGACAGGAAAGCCAATGTAGAGTACATAAACATCAAAAAGTTTCCATAGATAGATCATTCAATGAAGTGACAACAGGCTTGCTGCAAAGGCTTTTCAGCTACTTCTTGACTTTGACTAAGGTTTATTTAGTTTTTTTTTTTTGCATTTCCAAGGAAAATGGTAGTTGACACTTCCTCTAAGCCTATTTTCCATGCATTAATTTCAAGAGAAGACCTTTGCATGATTTTTCTAACACAAAGTATGCTGTACAAGTAGCCATGTCATTCAATGATGACCAGTTGAATGTTCCTGAAAAATGATATGGCTCATTTGTAAATATTACAAAAATCCCTCTTCAGGATTCCATACTTTTCCACTTGGTCTTGCTAAGAACTTCTGTAAATTCCCTTTTATGATATGCATCAGTTACTTGTGCTATATAGTTAAACTTCTACTCTTTAATATATTATTAATCTTAGGGAGGGACTGATACCCCTTATCCATTTGGACATTGAGTAGCTTAGAGTGACAGGTATAGCCAAGGCTTACCTCTCCAAATTAGGAGGACCAGTTCCAATTTCTAATTTTAGAGGCGATGTAGTTCATAATTTGGAATTAGTACACCAGGTACAAATGCTCCTATACTGCCCTTTGTAGAATGTTCCATGGCCTTGGATGCACACTCCATCTCATTAGTTTGTCTTATAGCAAGTAAATCACAGCTTTATGTAGCTCTCTCATTTGAGCAAATGGAGAAGCCGTGTTTACAATAATGGGGTCACAAGTCTGATTAGCAGACTTTGCATCAGAGGGCATTGGGGTGGAAGGATTTAACAAAACACATCAACTCTCCTGCTCTGTGAGTTGGGGGGTGGGTTGTGTTTTTATCTCCAACTACGGTGTTTTTACCAAGGCAAAACAACAGTAAGGGGAATGAAAGAGGAGAGTGTGAGTGTGGAGGCATTTGTATGTGCACCACTTTGACAGCATTGCATAATTTGCCTTGGGATCGGGAAATGAGTAGGATAGAAAAGCCAAAAAGTCTCCACTCATCAAAAGGAGGGTGCTGTCCTGATCTGTCCATTCAGTTCCCCAGGACAAGATGATATCTATCCTCCACAACAGGCCCTTAGTTTGGGGTAAAGTTAGTGGATCATTATGGGGGGGGGGTCATGACTACTGAGACAGAGGATGGGACCCAGAGCACTGCAGATGACAAGGGGAAGCATCAAAGGGAAAATGTAAAAAAAAAAAATGCGTAAATGAACCTTTTCCTGAATCTTTTTCACCAAACTGTCAGTTCTAATCAGCTATGTAATACCATGGCATCACTAGTCATATTGGATCCCTGGTTTTATGTGCTTTTTATTTACTTTTGCTGGCTGGGCATGTTTTGCTTCTGATGTATATACAACTTCTCCCATAAAGCCAATATGGAAGCATTATGAACTACAAATGATACTTCTGGCTATTTCATGGCAATGTCACTTTATTTTTAACCCATTTTTTTATTTTAGGTTTGGTCAAATAACTAATTACTATAATACCAAAGCTGCCTATTGGAGAATGCAATAGAAGAGACTAGGAATTTTTACAATCAGCATCCTAAGTATGCTAATCACTATCTCTATTGCTGACATACTTTACATTAAGCAGTAGGTTGCACACTATATTTAATTTCATCCCCTTTAGCTGAACTTTCTACTGTTTTTATTGTATTATTTTATCCCCCCACTCCTCATGACCATCAAGCCTATAAGGTGTTGTCAGCAAAGCAGCAGGAGGCTGCTTTGTGTTCTTGCCATAGCACGTTTCATTTTACAAGCCTAACACCTGCCCCCCCCCCCCCCATGGTGACATGAGCACTCTCATCAATAGGAGGAGCATGTACACCCCCTCAGTCTAGATATGTGTGAACCCCCACATGTGCAGATTGGGACTACCATCTCCTGTTTGTGAGGCTACACCCACATTCTCCAACCATGCCCTGCTACTACATGATGTGATTCCCCTGTTTAGCAGGGCCATGTCATTGGAGTTGCCGTGAACCAGCATCCTTCCCTTTTATATTGTATATGCCCATACTTGCTGCTTGGACCATCACTTGTCCCAGCTGCTAGTCAAAACTGGGTCATTTGGGCTGCACTTAAGACTTTATACCGCTATGCTACTTGTGCAGGCCATTGGGTCATCTGGGTTGTACTTAAGGCCTTATACCTGTATGCTACCTTTGCAGAGCTAATTTTCTACTTTAATGTAGCTATGCTGTCTTTCTAAACTTCAGTGCTCTTTGCCTTCCCTTCCAAGACAGTAAGCATAACTTGGGTACAGCTAATATTTTTCTGGGTCCTGTATGAAACCAATCATAGATGCCTCCTATCTAAGAAACTTAGAGAGTATAGTTTGAATACAAGTTTTTCTTATGTAAATAGTTTGCTGGTTGTTTTATTTTTTTAAACCTACTTTCAAATTTGTGCTTTTCAGTATTTGTATGTAAGGAGAAGCCACATCAAAACCGAAGAAATGTTCTTGCTGTTGTGACTGTATTATCCTCTTTATCTAAGCATGTGTTTTGTTTATGCAAAATGTAAACATCCTGAAATTATTTTGTTTGAAACTATTTCATGGTTATGTGCTCTTATGAAATCCTAATGGGTTTAATGCTCAGGTCAAGAGGTGCAAAATTCTACCTGCTCTAAAAATGGAGAGGAGAGAGAGAGAGAGAGAGAGTTTTTGCTGATCAAGAAGCACACTTAATAGATGAGCACAATAACCTAGCTATGGATAAATTGTGCTGCTATACTCTTCCCAGCTAGGTTTCATTTATAGAAAATATTTTGTGGCACTAAAAGCTACCTTGCCACAGTTACAGTTCTGCTCCCAAATCGGTTTGGACCCAATACATGTCCTATCATCCTGTATCCCCAAGTACTGCATTCCTTAGCATTTGCACAGGACAACGTACTGTTACACCGCTAGGTGGTCAGTATCCACAGAGGATACTGGGGTTACCCAATCAGTCTCAGCTCTTTCTTAATGCTTTTCTCAGATATTCCAATAAAATAATGCTGTGTATGCCAAGTGATGCATTACAAACCATGGCCTCCCTAATTCACTTTCACCTCCACTTCAGTTCTCTCCCACATAGGACGAATAAATAGTTCTCTGCAGTAGTGCTCAGAATATCATTTTTTTCTTGTCTGTGCTGTATTATCTGATCAAGCACCAAATCCCTTATTTCTTGAAACAATCCTGACATTGCCTAGATTGTAGATTTTATCTCTGGCAGTCTTGAAATTTGTGGTACTAATAGGATCAAAGAATATTGACAGGACATCATATAGTGTAGTCAAGATGGAGTTTATCCGGTTGTACTTATGTATACTGTAAAAGGGCAATCCGCACATAATTTGAAGCTTAAAGCCTCTAGATTGCTGCAAGACTGTGCAGAGAAACTTACCCCAACAGGTTTGCCTTTGTATTCTCTGGGGGATGAACATAAGGAAATTGATTATTTCTTTCCATCCTTAAATCTGAAGTGTATTATCTCCCTAAAAAAGGGGCATCTTCTGTGATAGAGATGGTAAGCAGGAACTATATGACACTCTTCAAAGGCAGTAGATAGCAGAATACCCTCCTAAACTGATGGCTTTATCATGGTTTCTGAAATTGTTAATTTGGATACTGGCCATCTAGAGGGCTGCTCTCCAAGTTGTCCAGTCATTTTATGTAGAGGTAGATACAGTTCCAGAAGCAGCTCAAACACATGGCGGTCTCTTTGCTGAACATTACAGTTGAAAGGGCAATAACAGAGAAAAAAAAGCACTTTTCCCTAACTCAAGGAGTTTTCCAAGACCTGCCATGCTCTAAATCCACAGGCCCAGATGGCCTATCCAGTAAAATCTAAGAGCCTGTGGGGGGTAGTTTTGATGCAAGACTACTAAACTGTGTTGCATGATGACATGCAAGGGAAGTCAGTCTTCCTATTATAGAAACATAACACTACCACCTTAATATCAAAGGTAGAGAAGCCATTGGACAAGTTCTTTAGGGTGGGGGTGGGAATTAAAACAAGGTTAATGTACCCTAGATGTTTTTCTTATAGGTCTATATCTTCCCTAATCATTGATGACCAAATCTTTATAGCTATCTGGGCCTGTAATTTAAAGTTTCTGATTCTTGAATTGATCATTAAGACCAAAGTTGTTTGGTAGGAGGTCAAACCATATTAGACAAAACCCTATTGTTACTGCATCAGCTATAGCAAGCTAGTGTCCCACATTTGATTTTTCCTGACTCTTAAATGATTTTTCTTTCTTGCTCCTTTCATAGTGCTTCATTGACTGTTTGCAATGAATCTGCTGCTATGGGTCCTTCAGCAATGAGCAAGTAGCATCACATACTGAAGATGTGGCCTAAATTCCATACAGGCCATACTAAGGTTGAACTTTCTAGAAGGCAGGTGTACTACATGACATAATCTTCCTGTAACTAGCTCACTAGCATTCAAAGATACACAAACACATATATAAATATAAATATATACACACACACACACACACACACACACACACACACACACACACACACATATATAAATATAATATATATATATATATATACACACACACACACACACACACACACATATATAAATATAAATATATATATATATACACACACACACACACACACACATATATAAATATAAATATATATATATATATACACACACACACACACACACATATATATAAATATAAATATATATATATATATATATATACACACACACACACACACACACATATATAAATATAAATATATATATATATGTATATATATACACACACACACACACATATATAAATATAAATATATATATATATATATATATACACACACACACACACACACACACACACACACACACACACACACACACACACACACACACACACACAAACACACAGACACACACACACGAGCATGTTATCACTACTTGGATGATTGGATGGGAAACCGCAAATTCACCCCAGGGGTTTCACCTTTGTCCCTCTTGGATAGCGGCAGTCGATGCTGATTTAAATCTGCTTAAAACATAGACTATATCTCTAGACCCTTAAGGGAAAAAGGGTTGAACTTGGCTAGGCTTGTAGGGGGCCTAGGGCCATTAGCCGAGTAACCTGCTATGAACCTATAACATTGATGTGTATTCTACCAGTGCATGTAAATTACATAAACAGTCAATGAAAACCCTACTGAAACTACTTCATTCACGAAAAGGAAAGTGAACAGCCTCACTGTGCTGTCATAAAAATTAAAAACATTATAACGTATCTATAATATAATAATATAACAAAACAATCACTGGCATGTCTGCTGGTTTGGAACTTGTTTTTTTATATTATTATAAGGCAGCTAAACACTTTCTTTATCAGGAGGACTTCATCATTCATACCCTTTGATACAGGGGCTGTGCCTCCTCAACCTCTAACTTGTATGACTCCATGGTAGCACAACCTTGACCACAGGGGAAACACCATAGGACAAAGTAAATTCACTGTTATACAAATTGCTTTTTCCTGCACTTGATACAGTGCTTTTGATATATTCTGTGAGCTGAAATTAATAACAAAATGCCCTTCAACCATACAGACACACACAAACATATGTATACACACACACACATGTATATATATATATATATATATATGTATATATATATGTATATATATATATATATATATATATATATATATATATATATACACACACACACACACACACACACACACACACACACACCACACAGTGCAGACAGTGTCTTTTGTACAAGTGCAATTTATTTACATTAATTACACTGTAAATGAACTCTAAGTTTAATTTTTAAACAAAATCAGAATATTCTTGCTTCATATAATTTATATTTGATTATAGTTCAGTTTACATTGTCTTTGAAACGCATCATTTTCTGACAGTCCAAATGTGAAAATGAATGTGGAGTTATTTGCATACTGCATCATGGAGGCCTGTTGTGTGGATGTGTAGAGGGTGCTGGTGAGAATGTTAAAGATGAGAGGACCAAGCATAGAGCCTTGTGGTACACCAATGGTGAATAAGAGGTATGGAGAGAGTGGGGAGTGCCATTTCACAGACTGATACCTATTGGGTAGGTACCTTTTGAACCACAGAAGGGTGGTCTGAGAGAGCCCTAATGAGGACATTTGAAGTAGAAATTAGCAGTGATGATCTGAGTTGAAGGCTTTAGACAAGTCTAGAAATAAGGAGGAGACGAGTTTGCCATTATCTCTGTAGGTTAAAGGTGCAGTGTTAGTACTACGGAAAGGACAGAAGCCATGTTGTGTGGTGGATAGGAGTGCTTCATGCAGGAGATAGTTTAGCAATTGTTTTTACATACATTTTTCAAGTATCTTGGTGTGAGGAGAAGATTTCTTTAGGTCGAAAGTTAGTAATGTCTGTTGAATTTCCTCCTTTGTGCAGAGGGAAAAGGTGTGACTTTTTCCAGAGAGAGGGAATGTAGGGTTCCTGGATTGACCTATTTATAAGGATTGAGACAGGGTAGGCAATGCCATTGGCTGCTATTTTAAGGTATTTACTTGGAAGTTCATCAGCTGAAGAAGAACATGGTTTGAGTTTGTTTTCAGAGTAGTTTTATACAGGATATGGGCACAGGTTTGAAGGTGAATGTGGATGTGGTGATATGTGGCTGTTGGGTAGGGCTGAGATTAGATGATGGGGAATCTTTGGTTAGAGATACTACACTATTTATAAAATAAGAGTTGAACTGTATTGTAGTTTTGAGTGATGAGTTATTGGGACAATGGGTTAGAGCTGAATTTATAGCCGGGATGCCAAATTTCTTTTAATGGCTGTCCAGAATTTTTTAGGATTGTGTTTACTATTATTCTGAAAGTTATTTTAGTATAGTTTTTTTGTCTTCATTAATTTGCTTTTTAGGGTTAGCATTGTCCCCTCACAGCAAGAGGTTCTTTGGGTCGATTCTCGACTGGAGTTCCTTCTGTGTGGAGTCTGCATGTCCTTCCTGTGATTGATTGAACTTTAAAGACATGCAGATAGGTGCGTGAATGTGTGTACCTTCTCTGAAGGTTGGGCACCAGGCTGGCAACTCAGTACTGTAAAAAAAAACTCCACTGCCAATCAATAGCAGACCGGTGATCTGCTGTGGTGACACCTAACTGGGAAAAGCCGAAAGTCTAAAGTAAGGTTGTGAAGCATTCTTAAATTTTCAAGATATTGTGGTGTTTTATATTTTTGTCCTTCTTTCCCTGCTTTTTCTCTATCTAGCATTAACATTCAACTCTTTTTTTTTTGGATAGCCAAATTACATTATTGGTTTTTAGTTCTTTCTTCTAGGATGTGCAAGGTTATTTAGGATATTCAGGAAAGTTGAACTGAATTCATTTACAGCATCATCTAACATGAGGATTTTTAGGAAGTACCAGTTAACAGATGATAGGTTAGAAATGAACATTTCTGGGTTGAACTTGGAAAGGATGCTTGTTGCTTTATAAATGTACTGTTTAAGTGGATATATGAGATGTCTGGTTGTATATATTGGGAGATGATCACTGAGACAATCAGGCATTGTACATGAGGTGGTATATTTGCTAGGGTCCGCTACTGGGATCCAGTCTAATAGGGAATTTGATTTCTGGCTGTAATGTGTGGGGCTATTAATTAGTTGTGTGAAACCAAATAAGTTCATGCTTGATGTAGTGGTATAAGAGTTTATGCCCAATCAGTTGACTTTCACATCACCTAGTAGTAATATTTCTTGTGGAAATTTTTTGGATACCCATTGTAGGGGTATCTTCCAGTACAGGTGTATTGTTGCCAGAAGGGGTGTAAAGCACAGTAATACATATTTGTTTATAATTATTTAATTTCAGTAAAGTTTTAAGAAGCTCTGCTGAATGAAATGTTGGTATTTGTTTGCTAGGGGAATTATGGCAGTTGTTGGGAAATATTAAGGCAATACCACCACTTTTTCTCTTTATATGGTTATTATGGATAATAATATAGCTAGGAGGTGCAGTTTCAGAGTAGTTTATGTTGAGTTTATGCCAAGTTTCAGTTACAGTGAGAATATCAGGTTTATGTTGTATAATCCAGGTATCTAGTTTAGCAATTTTATTTTTATGCTTATAACATTTATGGCATCAAACGTTAGATTACTGTGTAGGGGGTTGTTGTCCATTGTAGGTTTAGAGTAGTGTGTGCGAAAGAGAATGATCTTGTTGTTCATTGTGATAGGTGGGGCCAGGATTAGGGTGAAAGTTGTCTCCTAGAAGGATTTTAGTATATATTGATACTTTTTTGGGGGGAGTATCTTTCCACTAATTTTGTTTTGGTTTGAGTTGAAATTGCATTAATCAGTCTATATTTATAGTAAAGATGAGGGGGTGTCATTTAATAGGTTTGGTGGGATGTGTGGAGAGTTTAGGGAGGAAGTATGAATAGATAGTTGGGACAGAGTTAGAGATATGCTGAGAGCTATTATATAGTCATGGCAGGATGAGAGCTGGACCAATAGGAAGAGAAGAATAGAGGATAAGATGAGTAGTAGCATGATTAATGTAAAGGGACCTTTATGTCATAGCTGGAAGTAGGATCAAGAAGGAAAAAGAGGTTGTAGGATAGTGGGATGTTTAGTGGTGGTGGAGTCTGAAAGCTGATAGAGGGTAGGGAGGAAAGAAATATTTTCTATGAAGGAAAAGGGTAAGGTTGTCCTAGTATCGTCTCTGGAATGTAAGGAATAGGGGGGTTTAAAAGGCTGGAGTTTGAGAGTGTAGGTAAAATAGGAAGAAGTGTGAGTTTCTTTGGGAAAAGTAGAAGATACAAATTAGAATAGATAGGTGCTGTTAGGGAGGGGTGTGACTATAAAAATAATAAATATAATATAAAAATATAATAATATATAGAGCAAAGCAGTATGGGAGGGAGAAAGGTAATTGGAAATTATGCTAAAAGATACATCCGTGGTGGTGCAGCAGTAGCGTTGTTGCCTCACAGCAAGAGGTTCTCCCGTTCAATTCCCGGCTGGAGTGTGGGGAGTACCTTCTCTGTGGAGTCTGCATGTCCTCCCGCAGTTGGGTGGGCATTCGAAAGACATGTGTAAATGGGTGTGCCTTCGTTGAAGGTTGAACATCGAGCTAGCACCTCGGCTTTTGTGAAAATCTACTGCCAATCATTAGCGGACCGGAGTTCCGCTGTGGCGACCCCTAACTGGGAAAAGCCGAAAGACAAACAACAATTAAAAGGAAATTGGGAATTAGGTAAAAAGAAAAAAGAGAGTGTGAATGATAGTAGTAAGGTTGTTTGGGAAGGTTATAGAAAATGTGTCACAAATGTAATGAGTGTGTAGAAAGTATAATAGTAGAGTAAGAGGGATGGGTGGAAATTGGGGGTAGGGAAGCAAAGCAGAGCATAGCAGGCCTCTACCCTAAGGTCAAGTTACAAAAGAGGGCAATCAATTTATAATCAAGACAAAGCAATTAGTATAGAGGTACCAAGTCGAAACAGGTTTTCTTTCACTTTCTAAATGCAGAAACCCGTTAGCCAGGAAGACTATGTAATGTGTCCAACTTAATAAGTTGTCCTTAGAGTGCAAGGACAACTTTGTTGGGGAGAATGTTAAAAACTAATTTCCAGCACAGTCAGTAATGTATTTTACTAGATGAAGTTAGTAAACAACAATAGTTCCTTAAATTTAAATTTGCTTACATTGTGCAAAATCAAAATTCTCAGTGAAAATATTTGGGAGTTGGCCCTTATGGCAGAATATCAACAGTATCTGAGATGAACACAGTGACCCCAGGCTCTGAAAGGAAAGAAAAGAGAAAAACTCTACTAAACTGCTGCATTACACTATATTGATGCAGTAAAATTAATACTTACTATAAAAAACAATGGAGGAAGGACCACAGTGAGTCAGACCAAGTAAATACGGGGAAAGTATAAGAATAGAGATGGTAAAAAAGTTTATGAATGCAAGCTGAAACTAGGTTATCAAGAGATATACTGATAGAGAACCACATTAATACAGTGCATATATAAAGTTCATAGGTTCATAGGTAGGTACTAGACTATCTGCTCGAGGACATTTATAAGCCTAGCCAGAGTGTATCAGCTTTCACCACCCCATTGATTAAATGAGCCTCTGTCAAGAAGAGCCAATGAAGTGATCCCAGGGGTGTATTTTCTGTTACCCATCCACTCGTCAAGGTTTCTCTTGAAGAGTGTTAGTGAGGGGCTCTGCCTAATGTAGTTAGGAATTTTGTTCCAAAGCATAGGGAGTCTCTGTGATAGGAATATATCCCTCCAGCATGTTCTATTTATTGTTGTGGCGAGGTTTAGCTCACTAGAGTGAGTGGCTCGCAGTGACTTGGATTTCTTTAGGTAGAGCATGTCCATCAATTCTAGTTGTATAGAACAAATTAGCATAGCACAGCACAAAATATAAAACCATCACTTAGTAACATTCTGGGGATTAACCAGTGTATTAAGAGAGTGTTTATATATCAAAATACCAGAAACTGACATTACATCCTTGTTTAAGGGCACAGGCTCAACATGCATACAGCTTATCTGATATGAATGAAATTGATGCACATACAATACATTAGAAAGGTCTATTTATTAGCCTACACAGTATTAAAACAAATAGAAATGTAATAACATATGACACATCACTACCAAGGTCTATTCATTGGTCTGCACAGTCTTATAACAAATAGAAATATATTATACAACGACCCTCCATTAATATTCCAAAACGTGCACGCTGATTGGTCAGCGTGCATGTTGTAAATCAGACTTATACTAATGGAAAAAGGTCTGATCGCCTGGACTTTTTCCATTAGTATAAGTCTTTTTTTTTTTTTTTTTTACAGCAATGGAGAACGCAAGATTTTCTTTGCTTTTAGAAACGGTCTCGCTATGTTAAAGGAGTTTAACATAGTGAGACAGTTTTAAAAAAAGCAACGGAGATCTTCCTTTCGCCATTGCTTTTTTTAAGGCTGTCTTACTATGTTAAACCCATTTAACATAGTGAGACAGCTTTAAAAAAAAGCAACGGAGAAAGGGAGATCTCTGTTGCTATGTTAAACTCCTTTAGCATAATGAGACGGTTTCTAAAAAGCAATGGAGATCTTGCTTTCTCCGTTGCTTCCACCCACAGCTCTGATGTACTGCATAAGCATACGCATGCGCAGTACATCAGAACTGCTGCAGAATACCAGACAGCTGCGGAAGGGCAGCACGGAGGCATTATACAATGCCATTATTTAAGAAAAGTAAGTATTTTTTTTCTTAAATAATGTCATTGTATAATAGCAATAACTCACGCCGGGGTGTGGGTAATGCTGGATTTACCCACGGTTGTCTTTGTTTGGGCACTTGGGCTTCGCCCTCGTGACCAAACCACACCAACCATGGGTAAATCCAGCATTACCAACACCCGGGTGTGGGTTATTGCTAAAATAACATATGACACATCACTACCAAAGTCTATTCATTGGTCTGCACAGTCTTGGAACAAATAGAAATGTAATAACATATGACACATCACTACCAAAGTCTATCCATTGGTCTACACAGTCTTAGAACAAATAGAAATGTAATAACATATGACACATCATTGCCAAAGTCTATCCATTGGTCTACACAGTCTTAGAACAAATAGAAATGTAATAACATATGACACATCACTACCAAAGTCTATCCATTGGTCTACACAGTCTTAGAACAAATAGAAATGTAATAACATATGACACATCACTACCAAAGTCTATGCATTGGTCTACACAGTCTTAGAACAAATAGAAATGTAATAACATATGACACACCACTACCAAAGTCTATGCATTGGTCTACACAGTCTTAGAACAAATAGAAATGTAATAACATATGACACATCACTACCAAAGTCTATGCATTGGTCTACACAGTCTTAGAACAAATAGAAATGTAATAACATATGACACATCACTACCAAAGTCTATGCATTGGTCTACACAGTCTTAGAACAAATAAAAATGTAGTAACATATGACACATCACTACCAAAGTCTATGCATTGGTCTACACAGTCTTAGAACAAATAGAAATGTAATAACATATGACACACCACTACCAAAGTCTATGCATTGGTCTACACAGTCTTAGAACAAATAGAAATGTAATAACATATGACACATCACTACCAAAGTCTATCCATTGGTCTACACAGTCTTAGAACAAATAAAAATGTAGTAACATATGACACATCACTACCAAAGTCTATGCATTGGTCTACACAGTCTTAGAACAAATAAAAATGTAGTAACATATGACACATCACTACCAAAGTCTATCCATTGGTCTACACAGTCTTAGAACAAATAAAAATGTAGTAACATATGACACATACCTGCTCTGTGCGGAAATTGGTGACTGAGTGAAAGAGGAGAGAGTAGTGAGGGAATATTTAGTAATACATTCTGGTATAGTGACCCTCCCACCCTCAGGTCAAATTATACCAGACAGTAATCAGTTTATAGTGAAGACAAAGCAATTAGCAGAGAGGTATCAAGTAGAAAATGTTTCTTTTATTTCCTGAATGCAGAAACCTGTTAGCCAAGAAGACTAAGTAACTAGCATATACAGTGTAAATGATTGTCAAGAGAAAGGACAGTGGACAACTCTGTCAAAAGAGGGGTTTAAAAAACAGTTTCCAGCACAGGCAGGCACATATTTGACTGCATGTAGTTAATTAATACACACCAAGGTTCTTCCAGTTAAATTTGCTTACATTGTACAAAGTCAAAATTCTAAGTGAAGATGTTTGCGAGTTAGCCTTGTGGCAGAACTTCAGCAGTATCTGAGATGAATGTAGTGACTCCATGCATTGCTCTGCGTGGAACTTGGTGACTGAATATATCTTGACTAAGCCCATTCCCAGAAAAAACACCAGTGTAATCTATAGCACACACTGAATGCAGACGTTTTGGCACAAGTGTAGTTTATTTATACTGATGAAAATAAAGAGCTCCGCGGTTGTCATGGAAATCCCCCTCCTAGGAAAGGCAAACCTCTACTTTTGTGCGCTATAGGCCTTGCTTTTAAGCAGCATTTGACTGAATCATTCATTGCACAGGTTTTATTAATATATTTCCCGCACATAATAAGTGTTTCTATCTCTGAAATAGCCAGTATGACAAGATATATAAATTGATTGTTTTGTCTTTGGTTGACAGCCAGAAGTGCAGGGTGGCTTGTGTGAAGGTTTGGTTTATTGAATGGATGTTGCTTCTTGCTTTGCCTAAAAACGTATGTAGGCTATACTAAGTGAATATGCGTGTGAGCGTGCACACATGTAATTGTGAGTTTTTAGGGCTAAAGCCAGGGTGTGTATGCATGTGTGTGGTGAATGTCTGAGAGAAGCCTCCCTCCCTGCTAACCCTAACCCTGCCTGTAACCCTAACATGCATCCTATCTCTAAAAAAGCCCTTCCCGTAACACTACTTGTTCAGGCAAATTTGAGCTGAATATGATTGCTTTATGGGTAATGCACTGGAAAGGGAATTTTTTTTCCTTTTTTGATGTACCCAGTGCCCCTGTATTGTTTGTATGAAATAATGAATAGTTGACGTGTTGGTCGTGGTGAGTGTTTTGCATGACAACCATTCATTATATAATCATACACACACACACACACACACACACACACACACACACACACACACCTACCTATTACCAAGGAAATGTAGTTTTCCAATCTTAAGGGTGGTGCACACTTTAAGGAAAAACAAAACAACAAAAAGAGAAAACTAGTTCTGCAGGAATGATTGCTCTTGATATTGGCACATGAATTACTAAAATAAGCCATTGTCATAACTTCTGTAGGATCCATGTCAGAGATCACGTTGCATTCTTATTGAAAATAAGAAAATAGGATTCAGGCTAGAATTTCTTCTTTAAACCACTGTTTATTAAGTTAAAAAAAGATGAGCAATTCTGTCCTTGTCAGAGCTTCATCTGTACTTATTTGAAAGTATTTTTAATAACTAAAACTTTTAGTCCTTAGACTGATGGACTGCTTAGCAATTAAAATGATTCTATCTGCCTGGTTTCTTCATTGGTGTTCCATGTCTTGAGTACTTAATGATGTCCTTCCATATCACTGTTGCAGTGTTTATTTCACTAGGGATCCTCTGCCAATGGTATCCTGTTGTCCGACCAGTATGCCAAAGCCTTAGGTTGTAATATGGATGTCAATTGTCAGATTTATGCTCCCTGCTTATGGCATAGGGTATAAAGGTTATGTACAAACATATCTTGCTCAGAACATCTTTGGCACCAGTCTGAATGCTATCTTCAATCATTTTGAATGCTCTTCGTCTGCTGGTACAAGCCGTTTTAGATGAGTGCCTTGTTGGGAGTTTTCTTCTTGTCTTCCATTTTTCTTTTTGTAAGGTTACATGTCATCCAGAAAGGGAAAATGCCAGTGTAGGAGATAGTCCCCTTAAGGGCTGTCATGAGCAGTGTTTGCTTTGGTGCTTCTGATGACCATACATCGTGCCCTAATTGTCAGGCATTTGTCCCTAAAACTCTTCATAGTTGTCTCTCCTCCTTATACATCTACCTAGAAAACCAGCATTTTAAGTTGTTGGCACAGGGTACAATGGCAGAATTATCCTGACCCAAGGTCCAGGAGTCTGCTAAGAAGGCTGCCAAGAAAGTTGGATTGGATTCTACTGCTGTACCCCCTCCCAGGATGTCTCTCTTGAGGCTTGTGCAAGCCTGTAGGATTGCTCAGTTTGTCCATCAGATTCTTCTGCTATGACCGCTTTGGAGACAGGAATGGATCCAGCTACTCATATGTCCTCAGAGGCTCTACAGAAATCTGTTTTGGATGTGCAGGTGGAGCCATAGCTGAAAATATCCGAGGGACTGAGTGGTGTTCCGCAGATTCTTGTTAGGGAGGATATTCTCACTATGTTGATTGAGTGCTGGCAGGGGTCTTAACCTCCTAAAATGTTTAGGATAGACATCCCTTTAAAAAGAAGAAGATTAAGCATATGTCCCTACTCCTAAGGATCCTCAGCATGAATGGCAGGATCTAACAAAGGGTTATTTAATGCTCACATGGCCTTGAAGTCCCCTCAGGGAGTCTTTGTTCCTGCCCCCTCCTTGGTCTTCTACTCCTCTTAAGAGGCCCAGGGAGCAGGGCTCTTCTGATTAGACTTTAGACTCTGATGAAGAGACTTTGGTCTATTCCTCCCAGATTCCATATCCATTGGATTATAGTTCTGAAGAGGAGGTTTGTATTAGTCCAAACTCTCCTTTTGTGGAAATTTCCTCTGGGGATACTCTCTCTTGTATGATGGATTTTTTTAAGTGGGACTACACCCACGTTTCTGATGTTCAGAAAAGGTAGTATGAACTCCTCCAAATGGAGGCTCCTAAGGCTTCTGCTGTTCCTCCTGCTCTGTTGGACACATTTTTAGCAACCTCTCAGGCGCCTGGTTCACTCTGCTCCTAAACAACCTGATATTTTTTAAGGTGCCTGATGATTATAAATTTCTTTAGAAGTGTCCCTCTGCTGACCCCTCTGTTATCTGTATTTCTTATGATAAGCTTTCCAAGCTTTTGCCTCTACTAAACTGTTTCCCTCTAACAAGGACAGTCGAACAATGGAAAGACTGGGCAAAAAGGTGTACACTGCTGCCACTCTGGCCTTTCGCGCTGTGAATTACCAGACCCATATAACCCTTCAATCTCAGGCTTTTCCAGTTACTTCAGACCTTCCAGAATCTGAGGGGAAGGCTTTGGCCCCCTCTTTGTTGGGGGTCCTCGTCATTCCGTTAAATCTAGGTATGATGCAGCTGATGCCTCTTTTAGAGCTGCTGCCTTTGGTTCTGTGTGAATGTGTTATTCTTGGCTTCAAACTCACAAAATAGTAGAAAACCACAGAAAACCAACCAGCAGAATGTGAGCAATCCAAAGGACACCAAGTTTATTGAAGTTAAGCGCTTTCCTCTCTATTACAGAGACTTCCTCAGAACAATATTGCACAAAAACCCAGCTAAATATATACCCACCCCTCAATTAACCATTGAAAATTGCGCCAAAAATTTTAAAACAATATATACACATCAAATTACAGCAGAAAAATATTGCATATAGCAAATAACAAAACTAAATAAATGTTACCATAAAATATTATAATATGTTAAATTATTAAATAAAATCCATGTTAACTTTACTAACCTAAAATATGATCAAGTTTTAAAACACTAGCAATGCTTATAGTTTCATTGATACCTGGGTAACAAGAGGCATTTAAAAACAACTGCCATCTCAATTCCATCATATCCAAATGCACATCTGTAATGCACCCCTGTTCATCCAGCACTAACTGCTGCAAAACCAAAAATCTAAAATCATGTGTTGGATTTTCATTGATATGTCTATACAAAGCACTAGTAAGCCTACAATGTCTGATGTCACCCAGATGTTCAGCTATTCTTGATTTAAATTTTCTACAGGTTTTCCCAATGTAGAAACTAGAACATTTTCCACATTTAGCCATATACACAACATTTTTACTATTACAATTGTAGTGGCCTCTAATATTGACAGTCTTCCAATTAACCCTAATTTGACCTTCAGTTTCTATTATAAATGGACAAAAAGAGCAGGAATTTCATTTAAAATTACCTACTTTTCTATTGATTCTGCCTTCATGTCTAATAATTTCCAAAATGTTCTTGATAGATTTGTTCCTCCTAAAAACATGTCTCAGATTTTTACCAACTTTCAACCTAACATTAGTATCAAATTGAAGAATCTCCCAGTTGGCATTTAACACATCAATAATACTGTTGGCCATGCCATTGTATGTCAGAATTAAGGCTGAGTTGTAAAAAACTTTATAATTACTAGATCTATTAGTACTCACAAATCCGTGGCCCAATATGGGTCTATAAAAACCTTGTTTACGTTTGTGGGTTACTTCATGAGCAAGGTCATCCAAAAGACAGTCAGGATATCCCCTTTGTTTAAACATATGTGTAATAAAATCTAATTCTACCAAAAAATCCACATCAGAACTCACCATTCTGGCAGCCCGCACCAACTGGCCATTAACTACGGCCCTCTTTTGATGATGCGGGTGCCAGCCATACCTCTCAACCTGGAAACATCAAAAATCTGGACAAGGCCTATGAAAAATACGTACAAATCTGTACGCTGATTAACATAAAATTTGTATACATGATTACGTAACCCCACCCACTCCAAAGGAATTGTGGGATATCAACTTTCAACCGCAAACTGAACAACAGACAACCAAAATATGGCAGTAGGCCAGAGTCCCCCTGCAGATATTCCAATGCCCCATTAACTGGCTATTTCACACCATTTACCATAAACACTAATGTGTGCATACTGCTTTATTTCTACAATGATTATTTGGATTTTATTTTGCACTCTGTTACAGGAAAGTGTGTTCTGTGAGAGGACCATTCCAACCATCCTGTCCTTGGCGTTCTTAAATCTGTTGGCTCTTGAGATACTTATCCCTTACATTAATCTGACTTTATTTTCCACCCAGGACTACCATGACTAAGCCCAAGACTAGCCCTAGGAACAAAATCACACTGGTGACATCCCAAATTAAACCGGATGTACAACAGATGTACGACAAAAGGGGAAAAAATGGCAGAAATCAGCAGGCAACACAAGAACCTCGTACACCCCTGGAAGAATGAAGACAAGAGATAAGTCAAAGGCCAAAGCAGCAACACCTTAACAGAAAAAATACACACTGAACACACAGCTAAAGTTCAGAAAATATGCCAACTTTTCTTTTCACAAAAGGACTCAAGGTGTGAAATGTGAATCAAAAAGTGTGGTGCAATTCAAGAATGCATGAGACAGATATACAGCAATTTTACAACTTTACATCTTAGTAGAACATGGATTAAAATAAAACTTTACTGGTCCATTTAAGCTGAGAAGTTCTACAGTCTTGGAAATCTTACACAGATAAAATAGGGTGGAACAGCCTTCAGATTGCATAAAATAAACAGTATCAACTGTTAGCTTAGGGTAGTTTTGCGTAAGTACCAAGTTGTGGTGACAGGATTGCCTGTAATGGTGAAGTGCTTACAAGAACTGAAAGATCATTGCCACTTATGTTAATAAAAGTAAAATCTATGCTGCCTGTAAACAATATGAAGCATGTGCATTGTTTATGGTGACGACCTTGATGCACTAACTGCATAAGCATTAAAAAGCTTAAATTTTAGCATGTATAAAACTGTTCTCAAACTGCTAAAATCAAAAAGTATCTTAGTCTTAATCATAAAAATAAAACACTACATTATGCAACGACTAGAACAATTCATTCAATGTGTTAAAAATGCCCATTTTTTCTCTCTCTTAAATCTTGCATACAAAGCAAAAGGCACACAAACCTCATGGGGGGGGGTCACCTTTATGGAGTCTGAGAAACAGACTCGGGCCTTGCTTCACCCTACAAAAATGCAAATAAACTAAGAGCTCATGACAGCCCAGTCAGCCCCAGATAGATAAACACAGATCCTCCAACAACAAAAAGACACCAAGTTCCTGAACAGCTGCATCATCACTTACGCATTACCTAAATTATTCAACTTTTCTAAACTTCTTTAAAACGTCTTTACAGCTCAGTACGACTGAAACAAAGTAAAAAGAACTACTATTGTAAAACATCCAACAATATCAATATGTATTAAAATTACAAGCAGTAGACTAACAAACCTAAACAGACCACCCTCCAGCTACAATAGACCAAGATAATGTTTATTAAAACTACTGCGGAATAGCAAAACTAAAAGTACTTCCAGCAAAACGATTCTAAATCAGAGAAACCCTGCCACAAAACTTACAACTTACAAGGGATACCAGCTAGGTGCCACCAACCTCAAGAGAAAAATAATCGTTAGAGATAGAAGCTCCTCATTTCCCTTTTTTTCTACTTACCTCAATCTCAAAGTCCGGCAACTGGAAGGCAGTCCTGAAAAGGGAGCAAAAGTGGGAGATAGCAGGGACTTTCCACCACGACCAAATCTCTGCCACAGATACCCAACAGGAGTCCTCAGACATTTTCTTCACGCCACACCGGGACCGCGTGAGCAGCTTTACACTTGGCTAACCTCACAATAAGTGAGCACTCGGGGAGTCGGGCCCGAGTTGCCTCTAACTGATGTACAGAATGCTAAACACTAACTGCCAAAAAAAAATCCTTGTTATCAGGCTTTATGATCCTACACACAAGCAGCAGTACCCTTCTCGCTCACAGATGATTCAAACATAAGGAGGCAGCCAGCCAGAAATGCAGCCGCACGTGAGCCCTTGAGCTCAGTTCCGACAGGCTGACGGAGTTAACGTCATCACGCATGTGATGACATCAACAAAAATGAAAAAAATAAATTAATTAAAAAAAAGCTCGGAAAAAGTCGGAAATTAAAGGGTGCCACTCGGGAATCATGACACCCCATTATTTGACCCCAAAACTCGGTAAAAAACGAGTAATTCATTACGGTTGGGAGGTATGGTGCCAGCTCCCATAATCCAAATAGAAATTTGAAAATGTGGACTTTCGGTGAATTCTGGTGTTAAAATTCATATTACACCAATCTATCTCAAGTTCTACATCTCAGCAGACAATTTTATTCTTACTATAAACATAGATAAATTTTAAAAAGTCAACTGTTTCATTAATATATACCAGAAACTCATTTAAACTGTGTTCTGTACCTTTCCAAAGAAGAAACAAATCATCCAAGAATCGGGTATAGTGTGCAATATTAGACATGTACCAACTATTAATCAAAAATTCTTGCTCCCAATAAGAAATAATAAGGTTGGCAAAAATGGGGGCACATGCCACCCCATTGACACTCCTTTAATCTGTTTATAATACTGTCCCTCAAACCAAATGTAGTTATTTTTTAAAACTAATTCCGTAAGTACACTCAATTTGTTGATTTCAACTTGAGGAAAAATATTGGTTTTATTAAGTTGTTGCTCTAACCAATAAATACCTAAATCATGGGGAATAACAGTAAACAGATTAACCATATCAACGGTGACCATAATCATATCAGTGGTTAATTCAATGCCATTTAATCTGTCAATACATTTCCAGGAATCTTTACTAATATAATCAAAAAAAACCCAGACACTTATGCATTTCGTGATCTAGGTATTTGGCAATAAAATAAGTCTTGGACCCTTTACCATCCACAATGGGCCTGAAAGATGGATTAACCAGTCCCTTGTGGATTTTTGGTATACCAAAAATATTTGCCACCCTAGGATATTCATTCCTCAAAAAGTGGTACTCATCTACATCAATTTTGGCCTGGTAAATCATATCTTCAAGTGCCAAGTCTATCTTTTTATATGCCACCCTAATCTCATTTAGGGAACTTTCCTCATAGGCTTCATCAAGTAGAATGTTATTCATGCCATCTAAATATTGTCTCTTGTCCATAACTACCACTTGCCCCTGTCTGGTTTCATAAATCTGACCATGGGATCTTTAATCAATTCAAGCATAAGCTGCTTTTCCTCCCCAGTCAAATTAGAATAATCAAACCTATCAGTGTAAATATAACATTTTCTAATTGCCTTTTCACACATTCTTTCAAATAGTTTGACAGTTTTGTTCAATAGAAGGTTAAAAGTACTAGCTTTTTTACAATTATTCCTGGTTTGATTTTCAACTGCAGCCTCCTGGTTAAACCATACTTTTAAATTTAACTTCCTAGTGTATCTCTAAGTCAATAATAGATTCCACCAAGTTACCCACCCTACAGGGAACAAAGGTGAAACCTTTGGCTAAAAAAATCAGCATCAAGCTGTGTCAGAATTAAAACCTATTTTTGTTTTCCCTGTTCCCAAATCTCAGAGGAATTATACTACCAAGTCTGCCTTTGTACATAGACAGTCTCACCCTCCTCTCAAAGGTAAAAAGGGTTCTAGAAGGGCTTCTCCTGCTAAGTCTACTCAGACTGTTACAGGTCAGAAGCCTCCTTTTCCAGACAAACCAGGTTCTGTCTTGCTATCTTCCCTTTGTCCTAAATCAAGTTCCTCTAACTCTTCATCTTTCCCAATCCCTTCACAGTTGGTTAAGGATCACTCAGGACCCATCATTTGTCAGTGGTATTACATGGTTTGGAAATCCCTTATTCCTTTTTAGGCATTCCTCACCCTCCTTAGGAACAGCTGCCCTTTTTTCCAGATGTTCCTCAGAGCTTTTTGTCTCAAGGCACCATCCAAGTAGTTTCTGCCCCTCAGAAGGGGAAAGGGTTTTATTCCAGAATGTTTCTGGTTCCTAGGAAAGAAGGTACCTAGAGACCCATTCTGGATCTTTCCTAGCTCAGCACCTTTTTTAAAGGTTCCTACCTTTTGAATACTATCCCTTCAAACCTTGTTTCATCATCTTCTACCACAGACTTTCCTAATCTCTCTGGATCTCAAGGATGCCTATCTTCATATTCACATTCATCCCTATTTTAGGAAATGTTTACATTTCTCTGTTTTTTCCTTGCATTTTCAGTTGTCTGCTTTGCCCTTTGACCTCTCTGCTGCTCCAAGGGCCTTCACAAAATACCTCTCTCCTGTGACTGCTTTTTGCAGAATGAGGGGAATACAGATTTTTCCTTATCTGGATGACCTGCTCATTCAGGCTTCCTCTCCAGGGACCTTGCTTCAGCACCTTCATTATGGTATTTGCCTCTTGCAGAGTCCATGTTTCACAGTGAATTTCCAAACATCCTTCCTGACTCCTTCTCAGGATCAGTTTTTTTTCAGATGCACACCCCAGACCATTCCTATGCTGGCATCCCTGCCTTCTCCCAAGGCTTTAACTCTGATTGCATTTGTACAGTCCCTTCTTCCTCTGGTCTGAATTACAGCCAGGGAGTTTCTAAGGACTCATCGGTTTATGGCTTCTACTATTCCTATGTTTCCTTGAACCTGGCTTCATATGAGAAAACTACAATGGTACCTAAAGTCAGTCTGGCTTCAACATTCCCAACCTTTGGACTTTCTAATTCCTCTTCTTCCATACCTCAAGCTGGGGATTCAGTGCTGGACTCATCAACAGTTTCTCAACCCAGGGCTTCCTTTTCAGCCTCCACTCCTCTCTTGGAAACTCTTTTCAGATGCTTCAGACGTAGGGTGGGTTGCTACTTTTGGGCCTGTAAAAGTTCAGGGCCTTTGGTCCCTTTGTCAGAAGAAGGAAAATATCATTATCATAGAGATGAGGGCTCTTCTGCTGGCTCTTCAGGTTTTCCATTCTTTGTTCCTTCCTGGGCCCCTCAAAGTATTTACAGACAATATCACAGTGATGTGGTATATCAACAAGCAACAGGCAGCATGCTCTTACCTCTTGAGCAGACTAGCTCTTCAGTTTTGGGATCTGGCTGTCAGTATCACATAACTTTTCAGGCTGTTTATATTCCTTCAAAACAGAACAGACCATTGTGGTAGACTCTCTGAGCAGGTCCATAACACAGACTCATGAACGGATGCTTTACAGAGATGTGTTTCAGGACATTGTCCACCTGTGGCGTACTCCTCAGGTAGATCTTTTTGCCTCACCTCTGAACAGACAACTTCCTCTGTTTTGCACCAGAGTCCCAAGTCCTCTGGGCTGTAAGGAGGACGCCACCCTCTTTCTCTTGGAAGGGAATGTTTCTTTATGCCTTCCATCCCCTTCCTCTTATACTGAGGATCCTGTTCTAGATAGAACAAGACCATCCCAAAATGTTGTTGGTAACTCCCTTTTGGCCTAGACAGCATCGGGTCCCTCTTCGTCTGCCAAGGGCAATCACCACAAGTTACCTCATTGGGTGTACCTCCTCACACAAGACAAGGAGTTTCTCATCCATCCCCACTTGTTCACTGTTGAACTGACACTATGGGTGATAGGGTTTTGATTGCCTTTAAGCACCTTTTTTTCTGAAGAAATGCTTTGGGTTCTGCAGGAAGCCAGGAGACCCAGTACCAGGAAATCTTATTTATCCAAATGGAAGAGATTCTCTGTTTGGTGTCTTGCTTGTAACCTGGATCCACTTTCTGTGTAAGTTTCTTTGTTTCTCTCTTATTTGTGGGAATTGCTCAATGCTGGCTTGGCATACTATTCATTTAAAGCCCACCATTCAGCTATTTCTACTTGTCTGCCTTTGACTCTTCCTTTGGCTTCTAGATTTGAGGTCAAACATTCCCTTAAAGGTGTTGTTTATATTAAGTCTATTACTCCTATCTGGAACCTTAATTTTGTTTTTGAAAAATTGACTCATGCTACTTTTGAGCCTGCAGCTTCAGTTTTCTTACTGCATTGTACTTGGAACACTGTTCATCTTTTGGCCCTTACATCTGCTAGAATGGTTTCTGAGCTTCAGGGTCTTATGGCTGTCCCTCCCTTTTCAGTTTTTCATAGGGACAGGGTATGTCTTTGTACTAATCCTGCTTTTATGCCTATGGTGGTTAATAAGTTGTCTCTTAATAAGTCTACTCATTTTCCCACTTTTTCCCTTCTCCGCAGTCTGCTTGTGCGAAACTTCTTCACACCTTGGATTTGCACAGACAACTTCGATATTATTTGGATAAAACTAAAACCATGCAAACATCTGAGCAACTTTTTGATTCTTTTCATCCCATGTTTTCATGTTTGGCTGTTTCTAAACAAACGATTTTACCTGGATCTCTAAGACCATTTCATTTTGTTACTCTTTTCATGGGAAAAGCCTCTCCTCCTCTGTTTGGCTCATTTTACCAGGGCTGTGGCTTCTTTTGGTGCTTCTTTCAAACTATTGGATACCAATTCTGTCCTTGAGGCAGCTACTTAGACTTCTGTGCATACTTTTACCAAACATTGTAAGTCGGATATGGTTTCCAGGGTTATCCTGCATGGCTTTCTTGAGGGTTCAGTTGGACATTCCTCCTTCCAAGTTTCCTCCCAAGCTTTTGTACTCTCCCTAATGTAATGAATACTTTAACAGTGATATGGAAGGACACAGTTCAGTTGTGTAAAATGTTACAGTAACAGTAGATGTCCTTCTCTTCACTGTTGCAGTATTTGCTCCATCCTCCCCCTTTCTTCTTCTTTTTCCTTCTGGATGCACATGTTTCGTCTTTTACTTCTTCGACTATTGTTCCTCCTGGGGCTTTTTAGTTCTGAGGAAGGTACATCTGTACATCACATTTATTCCCTAAACCATGCGTAGGGAGCATTTGTGAAACATATGTTGTCCCTATTACAACCTAAGACTTTTGGTATACTGGCCAGACTTCAGGCTACCTTTGGCAGGGGATCCCTAACTGTACTTTCCTATAATACTACCTACATGATCATCCTCTTGAGATGGTTCTTGCTGTTTTACTAGTTTACTTGGATATACAGTTCGAGGAATCTCCTGCTCTGCCTCTTTGACTACCACAATTCTCATAGTCTGTCTTGTCTTGGAGTAGGACTGGCTGCTACACTTCTGGTTGCTCATCATTCTGGAACTCTGATGTAGTTGTCTTATAGAAATGTGCGCAATTCCCTCTATATGGTTTCCACATACCCCATAAACAATTTATGATACCAAGTCACATGGAGACTACTTGAGTCTGCAAACATTTCCATGGTTTCTGTATTCTAACATTAGTTCTAATGTGTAAATCTTGTTGACTCTTCGAGTTTCTGCAAAGTAGTGTTTCCGTCTCTCTTGATTTATCTCCAGCATTTACACCCAAAAATAGAATTAATGTTGAAAACATCAAAGATGACTACCATTACCCAACACTTACAAACTGTTACCTGGGAATTGCTCCTAGAATATTTCTGCACTCTAATATACAGTAATGGAATTGTTCTCTCCTCCTCCTGGATACACTAGCAGTGTTTAACCTAATAAGTAGAAGCAAATCAATATGTTTACTAACATTTATAAAGTCCTTCATGGATTCTGTGAGGTATTGATCTAAGTATGACATGTTTGAGGCTCCAAACTCCATCTTTCTCAGTGTTTAGATTTTTATATAGTCCATATCTAACCCTGGGTCCCAAGATATTACTATAGAATGCTTTGGTTATAGAGATGAGAGCTAAAATAATGTGTGAATATATTACTTTCTTTTCAAAAGGAAAATGCATGAAAAGTGGACTAGCTGTACTACAGCTGCATCAAAGTAAAAAAAGAGGCATGCAAGTAGTTGTTTAAAAAAACAACCCATGCTGCATTGTACTTGCCTTTGTAGTAAAATTAGTATGTAAAAAAATGTGCAAAATGAATTTGCCTCAATGTTAGTGGAAACATTGCTCCACAAATGGGCACTGCTGCTTTGGATAGCAAAGTTTACTTCCTGAAAATTCTGGCTAAGTCACCTGATGACAATGCTTCATTTTCACATTAGCTTAATGGTGTTCTTTCCTTTTACAGATGTATGTAACTGTGGAAGCATTAAGGCAATGTCTGCCTTCAGCACAAACCCACAATCAATTATGTTTGGGGACTTTCAGAGGGACTGTCTCATAATTTAAAATGTTATAGAAGTTGCTGCTTTGCCTTCTGCAGGATATCCTAGGAAACAGGACTCAAGCTCTATTGCGTTGTCTGTGAGGACCTAGAGCGTTCCATTTTGGACTTAAAAGTGGCAGTAGAGTCAGGTATATCTTTATCAAAAGTAGATTGTTTCTAGTTTTAATGTTTGACAGATTTTTTAGCATTGTCTAAATGTTTATTTTTTTATTTCTTGTGCAAGCTTTGTATTTGTGTATTTATTTATACAGTTAATACTTTAACGTATTTATTTCTAGTAATTTTAAAAATTAACCTTGAATGTCTTTGGATGATATTTTAAATTAGCTTAAGGGATTATGCATTTTACTGATATCCACATTTAACTAATGTCTTCCTGTAAAGGAAGATTTCTCATATATAATCACTACCTTTTAAATATTTGAAGGTTATCTTATTTTCTTGGGTAAATAATGAGGGATCTTTTTGTTAGTTTTGACTAGCTGGTGGCAATGAACCATAAACTTGGGAAGGGAGGGAGTTGGTGCTGGAAGGTTACCATTTATCCCGCCACTCTGGAAAGTAGAGTATGAAGGTGGATGCAAAATAAGTTTAGTACAGTTTTAATTACTGTAGGTTAAGATTGACTGAAAGGTACTTTGAGTGAAATCCTTGTGATCCAGTAATATTTGAAGTGTGCAGGTGTTTGGCCATTTCCCAAGGTAGCAGTACACATCTACTGTGCACCCTTAAGGCTGTTTGCCTTTTGTATAATAATTAGTACCAACTGTGCGATTCACATCCCATATGTTGATAGCAGCTGCATGGAAATCAAAGCTCGTAGCCCCTTTACATTACATAGACCCCGGGATTCAGAAAGGCTGATTTTCCATGCAAGAACAGTGTAAGAGCTCCTGCATGGAAAATGGCAACCGAGCGATTCAGGATAGTGCTGTTTTCACATGCACAAGCAGCCCTACACTGTTCCAGCACGGGAAAACCGGCAAACATGCAAATCACCTCATTTGCTGGTGAAAAACATGCAAATTAAGTGATTTAGCAATTCACCAAGCTGCCCAGGTCTCTGCGCTAGAACAGTGTCAGTGCAGAAATGTCGTCAGAAAATAACTGAGTACATTTCTGCAAATGACAAAACGGAGGCATGATAGCTCGTGAAAAAGCATGTATTATGTACATTAGATATGCCAATGGCCAAATATAAGGCCATTGGCATTAAAAAGTGATTAATATGAAAATTAAACTTTTTTTTTTGGCCAATCTTGGCCATTTAAGCATAGAGCAGTGGCTCGCAAATGGGATCGGGCCAAAAATAAAAAAAAAAAAAAAAAAAAAAAAAGAAAAAAACTAAATTTTAAGTTAAATCTGCATTTTGCCATTATAGTCAATGGCATGCAGAATGTAAACAATTCCAGGGAGCACTGGTTGTTAAGGGGAAAGGGTCCATTTTAGTGCAGTAAATAACCTACAGGCTGGGCTATGCAAATGAGGGGAGTTGTACTGAATCATGTATTTCTTCAAGGTGTCAGTTTGTACCTAACCGTGTAGGTGCAGCAATAGAACAGTGCAAGTCTAAGAGCTGAATGACTTCATAAGGGTGTGTGTCATGCTTGCTGTAAGCTTATTGGAGCTCTGTGACCTGTGTTTACCCTTAGCTAAGCACAGCTAAGGAAGGTGGGGGGGGGGGGGCGTCAGATGTGCCTAAGCAGTGTGTACATAGACTAAATGGGTGTGCACGTAGCGCACTGGGTTTTAAACTTAAAAAAAAAAAAAGAGGAAATGGCAGCACTGTTTACACGTCAGCACTGGGTATGTGCAGCATGCCTCAGGGGTTAAATAGGGAGGAACTGGGAAGGGGAAACAGCAGTAGGAAAGCAATCAAGGGGAACTAGCATAGCGAGCAGGTGGAATGTATCAGAATCTGCCAATTATACACGCAGCAGCCCAGCACACTACTATAAACTATGCAAACACCTTTCAGACTGTTTTTTCCCCACAAACTGTACACCACTGGTGTGCACAGATGGGGGATTTTTAACTGGCAAAATTAACTAAAAATGTTAGAGGCTGCTGCTGCTTTACTCCAATATGTGCTAGAGACTGAGGGTGGTGAGGAGGAGAATGCTGACAACTGACCCACAGTGAGGAGGAGGGGAAGAGTGTACAGACCCAGGGTAACCTACCAGGGCCTACGTGAGCTGGAGATAGTGGAGTGCTATAGGGTAGACAGGGACATTCTACAGCAAGTCGTCCAGCTGTGCTGTCACCTCCACACACACACACACACACACACACACACACACACACACACACACACACACACACACACACACACACACACAGAACCAACAGAGGGGAACCCATCCCAGTGGATACCAAGGTATCTGTAGACTTAAGAATACTAGCCACAGGTACCTTTCAAAGACCAACTGGAGATATCATGGGGGTCTCACAGGCATCAGCATCCAGGGTACTCCACCAGTTCCTGGATGCCTTGACACCACATGCCAATAAGCCCATATATTTCCCCAACATCCGTGAGGTGTTGACCAGATGTATGAGTCTCTTCCACCGTATAGCAAAATACCCTGAGGTAGTTGGTGCTATAGACTGCATGCACATCCACATCAAAGCACCACCCGGTGAGCGGGGTAGGGTCTACATAAACTGCAAGAGCTTTCCCTCCATCAACTGCCAGGTTGTGTGCGATGCCCAGGGCATTATCATGAATGTGTGTGATGACAGCACTGGAAGCTATCATGACTCCCACATCTGGCATTGCTCACAGCTGTATCAGGGGTTTGCCACGGGAGACATCCAATATGGCCATCTAGTGAGGGATGCCGGCTGTGCACTGGAGCCATGGCTGATGACACCCATCAGACAAACAAGAACTCCGTAATAGGCACATGCACAAACCAGGATCATTGTAGAGCATGTGTTTGGAATGCTCAAGTCACGGTTCCGCTGCCTTGACATAATCTGGTGAAGCCTTGCAGTACTCTCCAGCTACATGTACACAGATGTTCATAGTATGTACCATGCTACACAATATGATCCTGCAGAAACAGCTGCAGAAGGAGCAGGGCCACACAACCCCCCCACAATGCCCAGGCCAGCACAGGCACAGAGGGACTTGGAGGAGGAACTTCCTGTGCCTGCCCCTGTAGGCAGGAGGAGGTGTGCCCAGTATGCCCCGGCCTTGGCAAAGAGGCAATGCGTAGCACACACACTGACACGGTAGGGACCCAGGGACTGATACCTTTCTCCGATTCACACATACAGTAAAAGGGATGCCAAGCACAACATTACCTGTGCTTTACCACGTATAGAAAGTGTACTACATGCACCTGACCTAGTCAGCCCTCCAACACCATCCTCAATACTGGCCCAGCAACAAGGTAAATCACACTTCCTATCAATTACTGAATGGAGTAGTGTGTTCTGATAGTTGTATGTATGGTATGGATGCAAGCATGCAAGGGAATTGGGTAGCTGAATGGGATAGCAGCTGACAGCTATATGGGTCAGCAGGAAATCCATAACAAATACTGTTTTCAACATACTAGGCAGTACTAAACAAGGTGACAACCCCCACCACAGTACATGTGATGGCTCAAATAACAGTGGGTGCCATTAGTCGATGAGGGTCACATACCCACCACCAGCCTCACCCAGCAGGACAGGTGTAGATGACCATAAAGAAAGGCCGGGCTAAGGCCCCCAAATGATGGAAATGGTGAACAGCCCCCCATCCGGACATACCACAACAGGTCTGGCAGTTGTATTTTAGTTCTGAAGGGTAGGAATTCTGAAACGGAAATGTATACCATTAAAATCTAACATGTGTACTCTACTGATATGCCTCCTTTCTGCATGATAGGTCACAATACAATATGAAATGGAAGCCAAACAGAGTAACTGAAATACCAGTACAGTCATTGAAAATGTTTGAAGTCTTCAGGTGTACACCCCTCCTCCCAAAATCCCATGTAGAAATGCAGTAACATGTAAGTTTGAGGAGTAATATCACTGGAGCACAGATTGGCGGACTATCCCAATCTACATTGTTGCATGTGTACAATATGCAGGGGTCAGTGTGGTAAGTTTTTTGTGTGTTTAATATTGCCTGAAAGTGGTCAGCATGTGGGCTTTGATGGTTGTGTCTCAGTGGCCTAGGTACAGTACAGTGGTCAACAGGGCCATGTTCCAACAACTGCATTGCAAATCACACTGCTTCTCAGCTACACCCATGTCAGCAATTGTGGATACTCACTGTCCAGATGTCAATATCTGTCACCGTCAGAAAGCTGGACACACCATGAATGAGGGTCCCTACATAGAAACAATACACAGGTGGAAGTAACCTACACAGAGTGCATATAAAATAACTGTAAACTGCACACAACTTTGGAATTATTCATAGAGGTTAGCATCACATTAGTTGTCCATCTAGTATGGAATACTGGTAGTCTGGGCAATCATTGGCAGACCACAAAAGGCACAGTTATAAAGTAATGACAGGCTGCCCATGTCCACACTCAAGCTACCGTAAGGGGAATGTCAAAGGTATATCTGTGAGTCAGGTGCCAGTAGCTTCCATATCACACATGCACCCAGCTCACCCCACCATTATCCACAGGTTTATCACAGGTCATTTCCTTGCTGTAGGGAATGAGTACAGCATGAACCCATCTCTGTATGGGAATACATACATGATGCTGCATGCTGAATAGGTGTCCCATGCAGGTATGTCCCTGTCTGTAAGCAGCAACCTGACCACATCCAGACTCGTGGATCAGTATGAGCAGGAAGGATTGACAGGAACACCTCAACTACTTACTGTCACCCCACGGTAATCCACTGGCTTGCAGCCTGGGAATGTATGAGTGACAGAATGCATTGGCCTGCTACAGATGGCCTGCAGCACTCTCAAATGGTTTACAGTCCTCTGGAAAAGGCCCATGCCTCACCCATAATGCCAATGTATGGAGTGTCAGGGGGTCTTAACAACCTAACACAGTAAACAGAAAACAAATGCAAGGTCATGCTGACAAATGCCAGCAGCATGCTTCCCCATGTCCTACTGCAAGAACTGTGGACCAGGCCATAAATACTACTGGGATAAATGCCCAACTATAGGGATACCTCTAAGATATTGCTTTCATAATGTTAGGAAGAGGAGAGAATAACGGGGGGTGTAGAAGCATAGATGTTATGGAGTCTGTGAAGTCTGAAACTCTGTCTGCCCATACTACCCCCGGACTGTAAACTCATGAATGAATAGCCACAAAACTGCTTGTAAACCACAATGTGAAGGTAAACTGACCAGGTATATGAGTCCTGCCTCTGGATAATCTGGGTGTATCTGTCGAGCTGAGAGGTATGGCCCCAGCAAGATATGGCCATTCCGTTAAGTTGAGAAAATCACAAGAAAGGGATCCCCAGGTAGAATACTAACAAGGTGCTAGACCATTTACACAGAACCAGCAGGCTATTGTCTGTAGCTACCACTATACAATGGCAGGAGTGTGCCAGAATGTGTAGTCTTTATGCCTCAGAATATTGGTCTTAGCTTAATTCATCTTTGTATTTCCATGGTAAATAACTGCGAGCAAAGAATAACTGTCAGTAGTTGACATGATACATCACAGTGTAAAACAGTACATATGTCAGAAAATCTATGCTACAACCAACCATGTTACACAAGCAGCACGGACAGCAATAGTTACAGTATCTCCCGTATGTTACACCCATTGTGTCTCCATATTGGAAACCTGTCTATAGATATCCTGCTGAAACAGGTTGCTAAGTGTAGCTGGAGCACAAAAAACCCTGAACTGGAGTCCAACTCTCCATGGAATGGATGCACAAACTCAATATAGAAGGTCATACTGGGCCTGCTCCTACACTTAGAGAAATGAAGCCCATGTCTGACAACACAGTGGACTATAGATATCTGTTATTTGCAGTTGACTGTGCACACACACCAAATTGTACACCATTGATAATTCACACACACATACACACACACACTGGATAGGAATACTCACACATATCTAAGGCCAACATAACATGTGAAACACACACACACACACACACACACACACGCGCACACACACACACACACACACACACACACACACACACACACACACACACACACACACACAGATGTGGGGAAGAGAGAGACAGTGACAGAGAAAATCCCATTATGAGGCCTTTCCCACCCTGTATACATCCCATTGGCCTATAACACATGATGTGCTGATTCATTCACTGTAGAAATTCCTTTGGTTAGCACTCAGCCCTATAGTCTCAGTGGTTCTAGTGATAACTGTGTAACACTATAGTACAAATAAGTATCCATGTAGCAGTTGTAATCTCAATCCTGTCAAATGTAAAGTTGTGTGTGTGTGTGTGTTTCTAGATGAATGTATTTGAGGCCATTCACAATCATTACACTTCCCATTGCCCTACTTTAGCACTCCCGCTGATGTCAGTCACCCTGAAATAACCCTTTGGGCAGCTTGCAGCTCTATAAGCTCTGTGGCACTTGCAATAACTGTGTAATACTATAGTGTAGTAAACTAGTTAGTTGGAAGTTCTAATCCCTGTCCTGGCAATAGTGAATATGTGTGTGTTTGTGAGAGAGAGACTGTGTGTCTTTGTAGAGACATGATTTTGAGGCCATTCACACTCACTACACTTACCTTACTCCTCCTTTAGCACTGCTGCTGATGTCACTCACCTTAAAAGATACCTTTGGCCAGCTCCCCATCATATAAGCTCCGTGGCACTTGCAATAACTGGGTAATACTATAGTGTAGCAAACTAGTTAGGTAGGAGTTTTAATCCCGTTCCTGACAACTGTGAAAATGTGTGTGTTTGTGTGAGAGAGAGTGTGTGTCTTTGTAGAGACATGATTTTATGGCCATTCTCACTCACTACATTTCCCTTACCCCCCCCCTTTAGCACTACTGCTGATGTCACTCACCTTCAAAAATACCTTTGGTCTGCTGTCCAACATATAAGCTCCGTGGCACTCGCAATAACTGCGTAATACTATATTGTAGTCAACTAGTTAGGTAGGAGTTCTAATCCCGGTCCTGGCAACTGTAAAATGTGTGTGTTTGTGTCTTTGTAGAGACATGATTTTGAGGCCATTCACACTCCCTACACTTCTCTTACTCCTCCTTTACCACTGCTGGCTAATGGCACTCAACTTCAAAGAAACCCTTGGACAGCTCTCTAACATATAAGCTCTGTGGCACTTGCGATAACTGCATAATGCTATAATGTAGCAAACTAGTTAGGCAGGAGTTCTAATCCCAGACCTGGCAACTGTGGAAATGTGTGTATTTGTGTGAACGAGAGTGTGTGTGTCTTTGCAGAGACCTGATTTTGAGGTCATTTACACTCACTACATTTCCCTTACCCCTCCTTTAGCACTGCTGCTGATGTCACTCACCTTCAAAGATACCTTTGGACAGCTCTCCTATATATAAGCTCCGTGGTGCTCGCGGTAACTGTGTGATACTGTAGTGCAAAACACTACTTAGGTGGGAGTTCTAATCTCAGTACCGGCAATTGTAAAAGAGTGTCTGCTTGTGTGTGTGTGTGTGTTTATATCTGTAGGTTGAGGTATTGTGTGTCCATACACAGCCAGTACATTTCAAAGTGTGATACTTTACAATGGCTGCTGATGTCACTCACCTTAGAGGTATGTTTGGACACTGTTCTACCTATAAACTTTGTGGCACATGTGATAAATGCATAATAATGGAGTAGCAATAACTGCATAGGTAGGGGTTTGAATCTCATTCCTGGCATTGTTTGTGTGTGTATATATATATATATATATATATATATATATATATATATATATATATATATGTATGTGTTCATACCTTAAAGATTTTATCCCCATTTACATCCAGTACACTTCTCAGTGACTGACTTTAGCAGTCCTGCAGATATCATTCACCTTAGAAGTACCTGTTGGCAACCCTAAACCATGTAAGGTCAGTGGTGCATGTGGTAAATGCTTAGCATAAAGGTCTGAAAACATAGTTAGATAGAGGTTCGAAACATCACTCCTGGCAAATGTAAATGCATGTGTAGGGTAAAATATTTTATGAAATCCCACCCACTACATCACCCAATGCCTGTAGTTACAAGGGCTGGTGATGTTCCTCATCTAGGGGTTCAAAACCAAGTGCTGGCAAGTGTGTGTGTGTGTGTCTCTGTCATCACTATCCTGTGTGGGGGTTGGTGTGGTTGTGTAATAACATGATCCACTGGGGGGTAGGTTTTGCTAATTTAGTATATTGAGGACCTAACATATGTACCAATGTCCACATTACAAGGCCAACAGTTGTCAACACCATAAAGGTTGGTGTAGACAATCCACAGCCCTAAATGTGTATTGCCACGTGCAATGACTATGTCACAGTATGGATTAGTTAACAATATAGGCAACCCTTCTAATACTCAAAGACCATTCTCCACCCAGGAATCATGCACAAACACACTTGGCTAGGCAGCAACCACTATATCAGTAGTTCTCCTGCAAACTGCTCACAGTACCCACAGTGTGATTGCAGTGGACTCCATGTCAAACTGATGACCAGACATGACTGATGTCACACAGGGTATGGACCCATGCTCTCTCATGTTTGGGATCTACCCTTCTGAGGTGCAGGAGAACACAAAGGCACCCTGGCTGATAATGTTTGCATACCACAGTAAGGTGGGTGGTAGCATTCCCAATCCATGTGATGTTGACATCACATCCAAAGGCCACTTGACTGTTGTTAGATCCCTGGATAATACCTCAATGCCAATAGATGTGCCGCCATTACTTTTGGGAACACCATGGCTCACATGAAGTAATACATTATGGTAATCCACTGAACAGTGATGTTATTATGGCAGAATGGGGAACACAGGTTGACCGTCAGCTGCCTGTTGACTGCAACAGTGCCACTGGCATCAGAAAGTACTTGTATGTGTTACATCTCCTGAGTGTGTTATCCAGCAAGTAAAAGGACATGCCATCCTGTTCCATCCCCTCAGTAGCCCAATTAATGTGTAGAGTGGCCCTTTTGCCATGTTCCCCACTGGACACCTGCAACAACTGTAGAGTCTGCAAACATACCCCACAAAGGGAATACCATGCCTTATACACATGCCCTGTATGGACAGACTCCAATAACTCCAATGAATCCCCATATCATACTGTCTATGTAGTTGCAATCACTACCTGAGTTACACAACCATGTCTCACCAAACTAGGTCAGGAATGCTACTTCTAAAGATACCAATCTGTCCACCCAACATGCCCCAGAGACCTCAAGCACACTTCCACACTTCATAGAACATGCATGTGGGACATGCACAACCCAGACAATGTCCATGTTATGGAATATAAATCACATACACATGAAGCAGTGCACATCACTGGCCACCCACAATAGGAATCTGGATGGGGAATACAATACCCACCCCTGGGGGCCACTCCAGTGACTATACTTCTGAGTCACACTGGGACCTTTTGTCATGTGGCCTGATGCCAAGGTATTCCCTTGGGGTAGCCATGTAGAGACTTCAGGCCCATTCACATACTACACACCTATGAAGCAATGAACCTATGAATCTCAATACTGGCAAGTGTATGTGTGTGTGTGTGTGTGAGTGAATAGTAATCTCAGTGTGTTTAGTTGAAGAATATCCCCTGTGGTTGTGGTTATTAGCAATTGAAGGTGTGTCCAAACCACAACACATACCATTCTCCACTCTACAACATATGTAAATCAAGATATAGCTATGTACAACCCTCAGCCCTATAATATGTGCGGCATATGCAATCACTGTGCTACAGACCGGGGAATTTCATGCAGATACAGCTGTACCCTGCCTAAGACATTATGTATTACCATACTGCCATAGCCCTTGGTCTTGCTGCAGGACCACATCCTGGTGAGACACAGATGCCTAGAACAGAAACAGGATGCAGCATGTGAGAACACATTCACTCAGCACTTAACTTGTGGGGGGAGAGAGGGGTAAAACTGGCACTGAATGTGTTGACTAGACTGTGGCCAATATCTGTTGTCTCAGGATAGATATTAGCATTGTGCAGTAACTCACAGCACTTGTGTTTAATGCTATGAAGGTTGATGTAACTATCAAAGGCTGTTGTGGTTGTCAGTCATAGATGCCTGTAAGGTGTTCAATGAAAGATCCAAAGTTGTGTTTGAGGCTAATAAGGGAGTTCAACAGCCATGGAACACCACCTTTCTCTACAACGGTGTTCTCCTCCTTTTGTACACTTAAGTAATGGCAGGAGACCATGAGACCATCACATTTGTCACCCATTGTTTGGAGGACAGTGTCTCAGTTCTGTTGGCTCTGGCTAGTACTATGCATTCATGTACCTGTTTGTATAGTGCATATGTGCATGATTCCACAGTCATGCAGCTATTTCACATTGCCATAGATGCAGTGAAGTTATCCACCCCTGTTTTCATGGCTGCAAAGGAGAGGTTATGCAAGGTGGTTACCTTTGTGGGGGGGTGTGGCTGACATGTTGAGATCCATGTTGATTACAACCTGTGTGATTCTCACCATGCAGAGATTGACAACTGTGGATGAGCAACATTCCCATATTTAAGTAGTCAACACAGATCAAGGTTGTTACATCCTCTACCGGGGTTCAGTATGAGCTGGTCCAGGGCATTAGAAATGATGAATCCCAGGAAGTGCTGAATCACTGTACTGGTGCTTGGCTACTTTTGGCAGGTGATAGAGGGGTAGTTGAAGTCTCATACTATGTCAGTGTTGCATTGGACCATCATAGATGGCAGGGTGTTGAGAAATCTGCATTGACAGTCTAGGGACATAGATGTGGACCCATAAGCAGGCTATGGTCTGGTTTGCACTATTACCCCAAGGCAGTTGTACTAGAAGTATCTCCAATGCATTATGCTGGGATACTAGTCTGGAGGTGTTCCTAGCCATAATGAATATGGAGACAACACCACCTGTGGAGGTATGGTGTGGTCCAAGTTTGGGGGCTGACAGCTGTGGAATGCATCATACCTTGATACAGCAGGGCTGCTGCTGTGAACTACCTCTCCATTACAGCAAACATGTGTCCTCCACTCAGAGTGCTTTGAGTGACTGCATCCTGACATATGTCTACTGTTGAGCAGCATGCCCCTCAGATTGCATACATGTCTAGTTGTTATAGTGGTAATTACATTAGGAACACTGCCTAATAAGGCATCATATGGGGTGGCAAGACACTTGGCCAGTACCTGGAAACCCACAGCTGACAGATGTAGGACGCTTAACCAGTACCTGGAAACCCAGAGCTGACAGATGTAGAACATCTGTGGCAAGTCATTGGGTTCTGTCATTCACATCATCCCAAGTAGAGAGGTACTGGATCCTCTGAGAATGACACAAAACACATAAGCCAATGTGTCAATCATCTGTTGATAGTACCACAGCATCATTCTGGGTGATGGCGGTACACTGCTCAGGGCTACTGTTACACATAGCTGGACCACATAATCAGTGTTCAACCATGTCTCTTGTCATGTAGTCCAGGGAGGTGTATCCCAAGTCATTCACACCCACATGGATACAGAGTGATACTCATAGATGTTGTGGAGTGTCATGCCTGGCCATGTCATGTGTTGGATGCTGGCATGTGATAGATATTTGGCAGTTATCTGCTCCATATTCAACTTAGTGAGTGGGATACGTGTGTGCCTCAGTATTGAGTTACCCATGATCACTGTATTGTGCAAGGTGGTTAACATTAGGAGCTTAGATTGAGAGGGACACTGTGTAGGTTAAATATGTGTCCCTTGGCATATGCCATGTTGCGGCGTCTGAGTGGGTGTCTGTCTTGCTGGTCTGTGCTGTTTGAGTAAATGTCCAGTGAGTGCCTTTGTGAAGGTGGGTGTGTGGCTTTTCACTATATGTCATGGCTGTCGAAGTGGGTGTCATGGTGAGTTATTTGTTCCACATGGTGTGGTGTAGGTGTTGATCTTATCCTCTTGACCTGCTAAGTACAGTCTTTGCTCAAGAGTGCATATGCCCACATTTGGGAGATATATGGGTAACTCTTACAGGTCTGAGTGTTTGGAGTTTAGAGGTGAAGGTTGTCTGTGCACATGAGGCATTTGCAACAGTGCCTCAGAATGGACAAGTGCACCAGGTTAATGGGTGAAAGCACAGAAAATTGCCCTTCATTCATGCCAGGAGGGGAGGACATTACTAGTAAGTACTGGGGCTACTTCTGTGATGAACGAGTACTGCTGATGGCTCCCAGGTGTGCCATACTTCTTGATACAATAACCTGGTGAAGTGCCAAGCCATAATGCTATTTGAAGTGTAAGACAGAAAAACTAGAATGATGTAAGGGTGGAACAGAAGGCAGACTTTCTGCCACATGTAATACCTTACCTCAGCTGTGCAGCTATCAGCAGCTTTGACAGTGTGAAAGTTCAGTAAGCTCTGTAGCATGTGTGGCAACTGTGTAACACTATAGTAGACATAACTAAATAGGCGGTTCTAATCCCAATACTGGCAAGTGTGTGTGTGTGTGTGTGTGTGTGTGTGTGTGTGTGTGTGTGTGTGTGTGTGTGTGTGTGTATCATGTACTGACTGACTTGTACCATTTTTGACTTGTATACTACCCTTCACACTTCCCCTCGCTCCACTCTAATAGTCCTGTTAATGTCATCCACCTTAGAAGTACCTTTGGACTAGGAGGAAATGTATAAGCTCTGTGGTGCATCTGATAACTGCATAGCACTATAGTAACAAAACTAGATAGGCAGGAGTTCTAATCTCCCTACTGGCAACTGTTTGGATGTGTGTGTGTGTTTGTGTGAGAATCATGTAGTGTGTGGGTTGCACCATGTTTGACCTGTGTACTACCCTTTACATTTCCTCTCACTCCAGTTTAGTAGTCTTGTTGATGTCATTCACCTTAGAAGTACCTGTAGACTAGGTAGAAATGTATAAGCTCTGTGCCACATCTAATAACTGTATAGCACTATAGTAGAAATGCCTAGATAGGCAGGAGTTCTAATCCCAATGCTGGCAACTGTTTGTGTGTGTGTGTGAGGATCATATTGTATGACTTGTACCATTTTGATGTGTGTAACATATACAGCTGGTGACCACCACCCACTGCCATTACGTTATATAGTGTGGTAACAGCATCTGCCTCACATGCAGCAGGTTAAACCATTGTACAGTCCTCTGTACAGATGTGTCTGGAATATCCAGATGTTTGCAACCTATACATGGTCGGAAGTGGTCTGTGTGCCTTAACAATACCCATGTATATGATATTGTAGCCAAATAGGCCACAGAGAGTGTACTGACACATATGGTAGTATGAGGCATCATACTTGACTGAAGCATCATACTGATACAACATCTGCCACCCTCACAGGTGGCCAGCCTTGTAGGTGCAATACATGAGTCCAGATGCTTGGTTTTATGGGTCACATTAAAGGCTGGAACAGGTGTGGACTGACATATTTGTGGTCCTAATTAGTATGTAACAGGAACACCTTGGATATTAGGGGTGTGTATACAATTTATATCCACTGTATACCACTAATGTGTCACACAAGTCCCTACCTTAGGCCATTTGTCTAGCCCATTTTGCTGGCCTCTGTCCAGACATCTTGGCACTGACAAGTTGTGAGGTATGCTACAGGAATGTTGAATTAATGTCAGGCCCCAGTGGTGACCACTGTGCTTTAATGCAGTTAATCTCAGCACAAGTGAACATGCACAAAAAGCAATATAGCTATTACATAAAGCAATATAGCTATTACTAATGGTTGTGTGCAAGGGGTATTGACAGACAACAACAGAACAATGTAATACTCACCAGCTTCAGGCTTCTGTCCTATTACAGACCAGAGGGTCCTAGGTAGTTGTGAGAAGGTGTTATTGCCAGCAGACTCGCATGTGGCCTTGGTACAGGATGGATGCAGCATGTCTGCACATTTGCAGTACTAACCCCAGTAATAAACAAGTCCTCACCATAGATGTGTACCTCTGTGCATTAGAAAACCCCAGCCACAACTGCAATTGGACCCAACATGGATGTAGATACAATACAGATATATGTCTGTCTTATACATTAGTGTACTAATCCTCACTGGGCCCTTATCTGCACAATTATTGTTGTGTGTGTGTGTGTGTGTGTGTGTGTGTGTGTGTGTGTGTGTGTGTGTGTGTGTGTGTGTGCATGTGCAACCCACCTCCACAATGCTTTCCTCACCTTTATGGTTGTGCATTGGGTGGATGCCCCAAGGTTGATGAGGAGCTCCTCTATGGGTGTCAGTGGGGCCTGGATGTCTGGGCCCCACTTGTGGCAAGCTGATCCCTTGCTACAGCAGCAACTCATTGACGGGTATGGTGGATGACGTCAGTGGCCTGACACTGCACTTGCTCATAAGTTCTGCTTTGCAGGCTGACATCATTTACCCTGTGGACCATACTATTCCACAGGGTGGTTCTCTCCTGCATATCTTCTGCTCTTCATCCAAATAACATGGCATATTGTTTGATCACATATTGTGTGATGTCAGTTTCACCAACAGAGAATGCTGGTAGGCGAGCCCTCTGCATGTTACATGGAGGACATAAACAGGAAAAGGTCACAGACCTCATACGCTTGTCAAATTTAACATCAACAGTGGATATTACTTGCAAATAATCTACACTACACCATAACCCTCCAATCTATCATGGCTATAGCAGCTTGCATTGCACTACTGGCCTTGAGCTATCTTATTCTCCCTAATGTTGGACACTTGATGGCATAATCCCCTATTCTCCATTCATTTCTCTGTAGAGGGTTGACAGTCGCCAGCTTCCATGTGGATGGTGGTGTGGATGGTGCCAGGTCTGTGTTTGACTGTGGTGTGTGATGGAGCTGTGAGCACATGCCTGAGTTCATGTAGGAGGCAGACAGTGATGTTATTATGCCCCATGGAGATTTGCTGTTGTTGCCATCATTCAGCAATATGTACATGCTCACCATTGCTGAGGGGATGAGTGTGGTTGATGTGTATATCCCCCTATACAACTGGGGTGGACAGGGTGGCAATGTTCCCACCTATCCTGTCTGATGCAGTTTGCCTGTATCCATAGCATGTGTGTGTGTATGAGGTGTTCTTTACCCCCAGTACAGGTTAAAATGTGTTGTTTCCTCTGAGACTGACAACATATGTGGAGACACTATTGCAATTGTCCTTGGTGGTCTGGATATGTCTGATTTGTAGTCATAATCAGCCTTACAGGAAGTCACCTGTGAACTTGCATGCTTGCTCAGATAGAGGTGGACTTGCTTCCAAGTTGTTGCCTGCACCTATGTGTCCCTGTACAGCCAATATAGCAGCCTATAATGTGGTTTATGTATTACTGCTGTCCACCAAAGGGGATTACTTTACCTTGGTGGAGGCTTGTTATACAGGTCATGCACTGTTGAGTCCATATAGCTACAGTGGATATAAAGGGTACACACCCCTGTTACAATGTGTGATATTTGTGCAATTGGAACATGACACCACAATAACTCTCTTCAAAACAATTCCCACCTTTAATGTGAACTATAGCCTGTACAGTTTAGTTGAAAACATAACAATCTGGTCTGTGAAAACATATGGAAATAATCAGTACAATAAGCCAGTTGAATAAGTGTGCACACCCTTAAAGTGATATGTTGTGTATGCACCTCTTGAGATGGTTACAGCATTCATTTGTCTTGGTTTGGACTCTATAACATCATGGCACATCTTTACTTGGCAATAGTTGCTCACCTTCCTAGAAACACCTTTGATTGTTTTTCAATGGAATTGTACAGGTTAGGGGTCACATTCAAGATGAGTAACATTATGAAATGATCTTCTGTGGTCTGATTGTTATACAGCACACACACCTGACATTCCAACAGGGGTGCATACACTTGTGATATCCACTGTATATAGGTGTTGATATAGCTGATAGTGGTAGGCATGGACAGAGGGTCATAACACAGTTGGACACTACTCCGATTACTACCTGATAATCATGCCTACTCTAGTACCCATATCAGTGTCAGGGCAATGCAACAACCAGTAGCTGTACACATTTATATCTGTTGTATGCACTGACACTGATATTACACACATGTGCAATATGTACAACCTTGCGTACCTGACTGCTTGAAACCCATGTGATTAGTTTTGTGCCTTCCAGCTGAAATTACGCATACATGTGCTCAGGGGAAACCTGGTATACATTTCTGTTCTGTGTTAGTATGGCACACTGTATTTGCAGTCTTGCTGTTCAATCATACTTCTCAAGCTGTTATAGCAGTATGTCTGGACAATGGCACACATAAATGGGTGTCAAAGGGGACATGACTATTCTTACTGTATTAATATAGCTGCACCATACATTAGTAAGTTGATTGCACAGTAGGCTTTGATATCACTGTGATAACCTGGAAGATGTCCAACAGTCACGAGTAGACTATTATGTTACAGTGTCATTGCTTACAGACATGCCATTGGTTTGGATGACATAACACAGGTATATGTGTATGTGTCTACAGATATCAGTCACAAATATGCTTATTGTCCAGCAGAACACTGTACAGTTGAATGTTATTAATTCAGTATATCACATGCAGTTTAACACACGTCTGCAATAGTACTTTACTATGCGCATGCCCTATACAGTTCTCTTAGCTTTTCAAGACAAGCATGTGTCATACTCATATTCACAGGTAACATGGATATGGCCAACATCCCATTAACTGGCCTAGCAGTGGCGTAGTCACAACTGTTTGACAGACCCCCCTGCGGTTGTCCTATATGAGCTGTCCTTTCCAAGGGTGAGTCAGGCTCTTGAGCTATGATCCCACAACTGTTTGACAGACCACCCTGCAGTTGTCATAAATGAGCTGTCCTTTCCTAGGGTGAGGCAGGCTCTTGAGCTGTGATCTCACCTCACAACCTCTCAGAGCATCACATCTGGACAATGCCTAAAATGATGGGGGGTAAATAGGGACAGACTGTAAATATTCCTCTTACAAATATAGGAAGTTTGTAGAATGATACATTTTGGATTACCATGAATATTCTTAAGGATGTGGAGTCTTAAACTCAAGTGTTTGTTATTACCTGATGACATCAATCCTCAGCTATTTGCCAGAAAAGTACAGATTTCAGGAGGAAGAGACAAAAAACTATGATGGGAAAATCTGGACATTCTGTGAAGATCTGTACAGTTGAGAGATATGGCAATCTCTCCCACTGCAGAGAGGGCCAGATACTATGGCACTAGCAGCTGTTCAGTAGGACATTAGTACAGCAAGTCTTGTTGGGGCATACATTTTTCCAAATCATATTTCCCATTATCACAGACCAAGTGCTACATTCAATGACATGCTTACATGTTCCACTTACCTTTTTTTTCTACTTTTTTTCCAGTTTATGTTTAATTTGTTTTCTCTCTCTCTCTCTGCACTACAGGGATAGAGCTGGTTTGAATAGGTGGCAGCATGGCTTTTGTAGGTGATGCTGATGACCAGGTGATGGCCTGTACACCTATTGGGGTTCACCACTTGCTAACTGCATGCAGAGCATCTGTGTAGTTCTAACACTAGCCAATGTCATGGCAACAAACTCCTATAAATGAATGCTCCATGTGGGCATTGGCCCTTTCCTTTACTTGTGAGGAAGACATCCTAGAGTTGTGTGAGCTACTACCTCTTACAACAAGACTTCTTGAGACAAGCCAACTAAATGGTGGTGAAGGTTCAAGACTTGGAGGCAGAATGTGAATATTGCTGTTACATGTTTGGAATACTGCTAGTTTAACAGGGTTTGTCTGCACATGCTACTTCTGCATGGGTTTCATAGGTTCATAGGTTGGTACTAGGCTATTGGCCTAGGGGCTTTACAAGCCTAGCCATAACAATTCCATGCATTGCACTCAGCTGTAGGGCAATCCACATAATGGCCACAGGTTAGCCTGTTATGTTTGGTCTGTTCCCCAGACAGGTGTTGTCCTTTGCAAATCAATAGCATGCGCTGATGATTGCATTCTGTAAATGCTAACATCCATTTGTTTTTCTGACTTCATATCCCTTAGAAAAGATATGTTACAACAAACCCTGTAATACCAGCAATTTTCTCAGTGTATATAACAGCAGTATTTCAAGTATGGCCATGTATTTGGGCCTCTGTCCACCAATTATGTCAGGCTTTGTCCAGATGTCACACAGCAGGAGGTTGATAGGTATACTGGTCTGTCATTATTTAATGCTGTCATTCCTGCTGAGGGGAAAGGCTGGAAAATATGTTGAAGTCTGTACATTCAAGAGGTTGGTGTATAGAGAATGCTCTTAGATGCCCTTGTTACATATTTTATGTGGGGGAGAGTAACACATGTTTTAAAACAAGGCTGTTAGAACATGTGAGACATATTACTTATAAGAAAGATGACAGTTCTATAGCCGCACATTTGAATAAATCTCACCATGGGGACAGTAGTGGATTCCAAGGTACTGTTTTTGAAAAAGTCTGTTCTTCATTTTGATGAAACATTCATAAAAGGACAACTGTTATTTACAGACTCAGTGTATTAATATTAGATGTGATACTTTATCCCGTAGGGGGTTAAATGAGGAGTGTAATTGAAGGCCTTGTATTTAATTATGAAATTAAGTGTTAATTGCTTCTTGTGATTAAGGCATTTATTAATGGCAATATTTTATTCCTTGAAGGCTTTGGCCAAGACATCAGAGTATAATAAACGTGTATGCATGGGGGGTGCAGGGGGGCTTGCTTGCTTGTTTGGTAGTTTGGTGTCGTTATATATGGAGGGCATGTTATTTTCATGTGATTTGTAGTATTAGATGTTATGGGTTTTAGACGTTCTGGTCTCACTATTGTGAAATTAGATGTTATGGGTTTTAGATGTTTTGAAGGTGACCTATACACACACACACACACACACACACACACACACATATATATATATATATATATATATATATATATATATATGCACACACCCACCCACCCACACACACACTATATATACATATATATATATATATATATATATATATATATATATATATATATATAACACACACATATATATATATATATATACATACACACACACACACACACACACACACACACACACACACACATATATATATATATATATATATATATATATACATACACACACACACACACACACATATATATATATATATATATATATATATATGTATATATACACACAACCTATATATATATATATATATACACACACACACACACACACACACACACACACATATATATATATATATATATATATATATATATATATATATATATATATATATATATATATATACACACACACACACACACACACACACACACACACACACACACACACACACTCTCTTCTCTCTTTGCCTCTGCAGTTAGTGGGGGCTATTGTGTTTCACTTCATTGATATTTTAGTGTTAAACTCAGCCTAGAGAGTTTCTCTGTATTTATAAGTGTTAGTCACATATCTTTGAATTTATTACTGCTCAATATCCAAGTTATTTGGCTTATGCTACATACCTGCAATCAACTGCATTACTAGCTGAGTTAAGTACAAACTTGCAGTGTTAAAGATTGTACTGCATTTTATTTTTCTGTCTGTTTCATTGAATATTGTCATCTGTGTCTCTCTGTAGTTATTTATTTTTCTATTTAATTGTTTCATAGAATACTGTGGTCTCTCTCTCTGTCTCTGCAATTAGATTCCCGCCCGCCTTCCCTGTTCTTGTTCTGGTATTAATCTTGGTGGCTTTGGAATTGCCCACCCCTCCTGGGTCTGTCTCATTTGCTCACTGAACCAAGTACAGTGAAATCATATTTTGACTTAAGACACTCCTACCAGTCCCATCTGTTCAGCTCTATTCCAGTCTAGTGTCACTAACTCATTCTACCTAATACAGAGAGAACATTTGTGAAGTGCAAGCCACTTAGGTCCTTAATTTTGAATTATCTTCTGTTTCTCCTTTCTCCCTTTCCACTTTCCAAATAAATAAAAAAAAATCTAAGCTTATTTCCTGCCTTCCTGTAAGTAGTCTCGTCAAGATACAGATTTGCTGTAACCAGGACTGTTTGTAAGCTTCTGAGCTCCCCAAGCCTTTCTGTGCTGGAGGGAAGCCTTCTAGCTTATTAGTGGGAGTGGTCAGCACTAGGTAGCCTATCTACTATAAGAGTGGTTTCTGGCGCAGAAATTGTCTTTTATTGGCTGTTTGGCATTTTTCCATCTCTTTCAGCTTTCTTGTTTAAAAGCCCGCATTTGTGCTTGTTTACCACCTTTCCTGTAACTAGTCTAGTCCAGATACAGATTTGCTATATCCAGGACTGTTTGTAAGCTTCTGAGTCCCAAGCCTTTCTGTGTTGGAGGGAAGCATTATAGCTTATCAGTGGGAGTGGTAAGCACTGGGTAGCCTATCTACCACAAGATCCAGGTACAGATTCTTAGTTTTAGCACATGAATTTGCTTATTCGTGCTCAGTACTTGTTCAGAACTTGTTAGCACTAAATAAGCTGCAAATTACTACAGCACTCAACCTTCCTCATTACCTAGAGGAAAACAATTTTTGTACTTACTTTCCTCACTTGCTTAGAGAAAAACAGCTCTTATACTCACTTGTCTAGAGAAAAGTAATTTTTTATTCAGGCATGTCCAAGGGTCAGCACCCAGTGTTCTCTTCAATCTTTCTGATGAATTTGGGCATATTGGGGCAATGTAGTAATTGCCTCATGTACACAGACAACCCTGTCCTCCTACCACCCAACACCAGAACCTATGAGAGATGCACTTATCTAGCTAAACTAGAGGTAAAGCTCTCTCCAACCAAGACTGAACTTGACAGTCAAGAGGAGAAGGTAAACACTTGCACCACACCTCACTCTTCACATAGTCCCACTAAACCTACACCACCAAAATCCACACATAGAAACACAAAAACATTCACAGAGGCTCTCAATAATAATCTGCTCAAGCAACAGAGATCTCTAAAGCAGAAATGCAAGCAACCTCCACCCCCCAACACAACCCAAATGACATATAGCCCACAGACTCAGTGTGCCAATAAACCACAGTCCATAAGGCAAATCAATGTACCCAACTCACTAGTCATACATGACTCTATAGTCAGGCACACTGATGTCCCACACACCAAGCTAAACAAGGAGAAGGTTACTGTCAGCTGTCTTTCGGGTGCCAGGATCCGCCACATAACGCACGCACTCAGGCCATGCAACAACAAGTACAAATATGACTCTGTCATTGTCCATGTTGGTGTGAACGACCTGAGACATACCTCCCTGGCCTACATGAAAAGAGACATGGAAGAGCTCTCCAATCTTGTAGCCCAGGCAGGTATGACCCTAGCCCTGAGCAGCATCCTGCCATTGCCCAGAATGATACCGCAGTACAAGGGTAAAATGATTGACTTCAACAATTGGATAAGCTTCTGGTGTCATTCTAAGGGGACCCAGTATCTGTCTGCTTGGGATGACATAGTCGACAGACCATGATGGCTAAGGGTCTTGCCACCCCTATAGTGCCTTTTTTAGGCAAGATTCAAATGACAAATTCACCACCATAACAGGAACAGGCAAGTAAAAACTAAAGGTAATGCTACTCAATGCTAGAAGTCTAAATCTCAAAATGCACTCACTCGAGGTACTCCTTAAAATGGAGAACATCGATATCTGTGCAGTGACTGAGACCTGGTTCAAGGCTCTAGAGTGCACCCCTGAATTACCAGGCTATAACTCATACCATACTTTTTGGCCATCTGACTTGGACCAGAACACCAAAGGTGGAGGTATGTCCATATTCATTAAGGATATCCACACCTACAGCATAATGCATCCGAGGTTATCCAAGTGCAACTAAATCTGGGCAAAACTGCAATCCAAATTGTAGCTTGCTACAGATCCCTCACCATGCTCCAGGATTCCCACTGCTCTTTTCTTGATATACTGGAAAATATTAGGGTTCAACCAAACACCATAATAATGGGTGATTTCAGCTACCCTACCATTAATTGGGAAAACTACTCATGTACCATTCCTTCGCTCAACACTTTCTGGAATTCAGAAATTCCAGTGCCCTGGATCAACTTATCTACACCCCCACCAGGGGCAACAATATCCTAGACTTAGTCATTACCAACATGAGTGACAGGTGTTCCACACTTGAAGTCAACTCCTCGTTGGTTTGATCTGACCATAATCTAATCACACTAGATATCCACATCTCGCCCCCACCCACCATTAAAGAAACCACGATGAAAATTTTCTCCAAAGCCAACTTCACGCTTCTTAAGACAGAAGTGGCAAACTTCATGACACCCATGCCGATGGATAATACAGTTACGACTGCTGAATCCTATACAAATGCACTCTATAAGCACTTACACGAGTGCATGGATTGTGCTATCCCAAACAGAACTAAGATGCTAACCTCCAAAAAAGGAAGCCAATCTGGTGGACCCCTGCCACAAACAAACTCTGCAACAGAAGGAAGAAACTGTTGTAAAAGAGAGTAAAATCCCATGAGTGGAGGAGCTCCCTGGTCAGCCTCAGTAAGAAGCTGAGATCCCTTATAAGATCCTCCAAAGCTAGCTATGAAAACAAAATTGCCACTGATTCTAAGGGCAACCACAATGCATTCTATAGCTATATTAAGAATCTCAATGGCAATACCCAGATCTGCTCTGAGTTACAGCACAATGGCATGAAAATTACAGAACCAACTGATACTGCCAACATCCTGGCAGATAGGTTCAGTGCTAACTTAACCCCATTCTCACCCCTAAAAGGACTGTATCTATACAGGAAGAATGCAGAGTCCCTGTAATCCCATCTGTGCAGGTAAAAGCTGCATTCTCTAAAACCAAAAACACAGCATCAATGGGACCGGACAACATCCCAGGCTGAGTTTTACATGAACTTCAGAATTAACTGGCTCCCCACCTAAGCACCATGTTCAATCATAGTCTCACATCAGGCTTTGTGCCTACTGAAGAGTGCACAGTAACAGTTATCCCAATCCACAAAGGGGGAGCCATCACTGATCCTGGGAGCTATCACCCTATTAACCTGACTATCCTGGTCTGCAAGGCCATGGAACGTATCATCATGGAACTCATAAACAAAGACATCGGTAACCTCCAAAACCTGGACCCCACCCAGTTCAGGTTTGTGAAAGCAGATCATGCCTTCTGAACCTGATAGACTTCTTTGAGGCAGTCACCAAAGCCATAGACAAGGGTAAGGTGGTTCACACAGCTTATCTTGACCTCGCCAAGGCTTTCAAAACCATCCCCCATTCTGGAATTATAGCTAAACTCATTAAACTAGGTATAAATCCCTATGTCACAAGATGGGTTGCCAACTGGCTAACTGACAGAGCCCATACTGTAAAAGTTGCAGACTCTAAATCCTAAAGGGTTCAGTCTTGGGAAATCTCCTGTTTGGTATCTACTTCTCTGAAGTACAGGCTAACACAGAAGGCCTCTGGCTAATGAAGTTTGCAGATGACTGCAAACTTGGAGCCATAGTCAAGTCCCCAAATGATGTGGGCATCTTACAGAAGGGCCTCACTAAGACAGATGCTTGGTGTCAGAGGCATGGCCTCAAGCTCAATACCAAAAAGTGCACTGTTATCCCCTTTGGTAAAAACTCTGTACCCATGAACTACCACATAAACGGCAGTCTACTTAATGCCAAATGTGAGATAAGATACCTTGGGACCCAGGTGGACAGTAGTCTCTCCTTTGATAATCACATCTCCACAGTAGTCAGGAAATCCTTCTATGTGGCACACCTCATCACAAAAGGGTTCTCATCCAGGAAGAAAGAGGTCATTGTTCTCCTCTACTCGGCACTCAATAGACCCATCATAGAGTACAATGCCCCCTTTTGGAATGTACCTCACAAGACATCTACAGCAGCTGGAAAGGCCACAGAAGTACCTCACAAAAAGGATTACTGGCCTCAAACAGATGCCCTACACTGACCATCTAAAAAAACTCCAGCTTTACTCTATAGCATATTGCCTACTCTGAGGAGATGTCTGCCTAGCATATAAAGCTATGTCAAACCCAGAACTGTTGGACATGCTACACCTAAAGAAATCCCAATCCTTCCAAGCTACATGCTCTAGGGACCTAAACCTTGTCACCACAATAAACAGGACATGCAGGAGGGATAGATTCCTGTCCCAGTGACTTCCTATACTCTGGAAGAAGCTACCCATCTATGTCAAGCAAAGTTCCTCATTAACACTCTTTCAAGAAAAATCTTGAGTGGATGGGAAATAGAAAATACACCCTGGGGATCACTTCTGTGGTTCTGCTCAACAGGTGCACAGGGAATTAACTTTCTTGGGTGGAGTAAGCCAGGGAACCTTGTTGGCTAGGCTTACTTAGGCCCTTGTGCCTATAGCCTAGTACCTAACTATGAACCTATATATATATAGACACGCACACACAAATATAATATATATATATATATATACACACAGACATATATATATATATATATATATATATATATATATATATATATATATATATACACACACACACACACACACACACACACATGTACAGATGCACACAGACACACACACAAATATATATTTATATACACACACACACACACACACACACACACACATATATATATATATATATATATATATACACACACACACACACACACACATATATATATATATATATCTGTACACACATACACACACGTATATATATGTCTATACATCTATATATGTGTGTGTGGCTATATACATTTATATATGTGTATATACGTGTGTGTGTGTCTATATATATATGTATATAAATATATATATATATATATATATATATATATATATATATATATGTGTGTGTGTGTGTGTGCATCTCGATACACATATACATTTATATCTATATACAAAACTTGACTAATGTTAACAAACCTTTTCCCTACTGTTGAATGACTCTGCTGAATTATATGTTTGAAAATACATCAGTTATATCTACAGCTCAGATGGCTTAGTGGCAAATTGCTGTTGTTATGGTGTGTAGGATCCTCGGCTCAAGACTTGCAAGTGCTGATTATTTTGTTGATGGACAGAAGAAGGGCTGTTTGATATAGAGTGATTAAAGGACTTTTAAGCAGTTGTAAGCTGGATTACGCGTCAGTAAGTAATGCTATTTTCTGGTTAACTATTCTGACAAACAGCCTTAAAAAGTGCTTAATCTGTGTAGACATCACTTAGCATGTTGGAAACAGGCATACTCCCACTTACTACTGCTTTCTTCCACTTACCCCATGCTAATTTCTTTAAATGAAAAGAAAAAAAAGGGTGATAAGAAAGTGTTGAAAATGGGGCTATGAAGCGGCAAAAACAATATGAAAGATAGCTAGGGATGTGCAGGATGGGTGTAGGGGAAAGTCTATAGCTGTCCATTTCATCTACAGCAACAGCTGTTAATATATACTGAATTTGAAGGTAACTTCAGACACTCAAACCCTTGAGAGAGGCATGAGGACAACAATAATGTGTTGTGAAGCCAATTAGACCAGATTACATGTGTCTAGTGGACACCTGTGTGAAATGGACAGCTATGTATGGGTCGACATTTTTTTTTTGGAGGAACATTGCCCTTTTTCTAAGGTGAGAGTGGGATGTTGGGAGAGGATAGTAGGTATATTTGGCAAGGTAGTTTGGGTAGGAGTACAGAGAAGACAGCATACAGGAGTGGTATAATACACATGTGGGGGGTAAACACCTTGGATGGGGAGAGGTGTTTGGTAATCAGAAGTTCACAAGCCCTTTTATGGATACAGTGGTACTGAGGTACCCACCCATGGGCAGTCACCGCTGCACCTTCACAGCCCCGAAGGTGGCTCAGCAGGAGTTGCAAGTTCACCCTCTAAATGCACCACTCGGTCCTCAAGCTGGCATAGCAGATCTCCAAATTTCTTGAAGAGCTCGCTATGCACCATACTTCAGGTGACAGGATCCTGTCCTTGCCCAGGGGGTATGCCCATCCCCTGAGGTGGTTCCACCCAAAGGCGGTGCAGGACCAGCAGATAAGGAGGTCCCAGTGTAGGTCCCAGACATGCTGGGGCCCAGTGCCATGGCCACATGAGGCGGGAGAGGCAGATCCACTGGGATCAGCCTTCCCAGACATACTATGGTGTTGCAGTTTTAGAACGTATGTTGGTTAATAATGGTAAACACATTCCAGGATTAGTTATAATAGCATGCATGAGTATTCCCATTAACCCAAAACAACAGATATGGAATATTTGCATAGCAAACAGAACACATGTATATATGGAACCACAGTGGGCATTACACCGGCATGCAGGTTACATTGATAGCAACATGCCACCAGTGATTGTATTTGAACAGGGAAAATTAATTGGAATACATTTCAACATTTGTAGAAGACTAGGATACATATCCCAACAGTAGGTTTATTGGAACATACCCATTAATTTATGTGTTCAGATTACTGGTGAAAATAAGGTGGGGGAGAGAGATGTCAATAAAAAAATGTAGATTCTTGCAATGGTCACAGCTTTAATGATCATTGCTCTAATCATTACTCTACAGGTATTATTACAACAACCTATTGCCTTGGGTTGGGCAGTGGTATGTTTGTGCACAGTGTATAATTACAGCCTTCATATAGCTACTTTATACCTTCTCTTACCTGGAAGACCTGTTGAGGGGAATTTTTGTTAATACTACCTTATTGTTTCTACCCATAGTCACATAGTCATGGTTACATATGTGCACTCATAGTGTGTGTGTGTGTGTGTGTGTGTGTGTGTGTGTGTGTGTGTATATGCTACTGCATTACTCTGCCTTCATTTCTGTTGTTCACCCTGGTTGTTGGCAACAGGGACCAGTAGCTGTGACAGCATGACACTTTTGAACATTTCTTGGGGGAGACCACTTGGTGTATGTAATTATCTTGCTGTTGTTTGCAGCCTTGGAGGTGAACCATGGGTGTTGGACACAGTATAACTACAGCCTTCTTATAGCTACTTTATACCTTCTCTTACTTGGAAGACCTGTGGAGGAAATTTATGTTAACACTACTTGACTTTTTCTACACATATTCACAAAATCCTAGTTGAAATCATACATACAGCTTACTACCACTCCAGGGATTCAAACCGTGGCTTTTTCTGCACAAAATACCACAAGTTTGTGTTTTATCAGAACAAGCTATTGAGAAACTGCTCTCTTTTCCTTGAATGTTTTCTGCTATATTCTCTCTTGGTTGTGCGGTCTGACCTTGTAATTGCAACATTCTTATAGATACATGTAGTATAAACTGGAAGCCACCACCACGTAACAAGACAATTCTTTATTAAACCAGGAGAATTTTGTCAGATGAGACTTGATTGTTTAATGCTTTCAGAGCTGTAGTTGCTATGCGTAACCTGTACATATTTCAATTCATACAATACCAGAGTAAACACAAACCAGCCCAGGGTTTTGAATTTTATTGACAGGCAGTTAGTTTTATTTATATATAACCTCTATGAGACTTTTACTGTAATATTGTCTAGTTTATTCAGTACAAACCATGCCTATTTTTAATACTGCCAGGTGACATTCTACTCCTTTATATTTATTTGGTATGAATACTACAAGCTAGATTGCTACTCATCAGCCTCGCAATGCAGCCTTTGCAACCTGCTTGCATTGGGCTTCCTGGTTCGCAGTCGGCTCAGCTGGAGCTGTGAAGAAGATAGAGCAACATTTATGCATACCTATCCATCGCATACACATACTATTCAGATATCAGATCTTGGTGAATGCAACATTTCAAGCCATACAATACCAAAGTAAACACAACCAGTCCTGGATTTAGAACTTTATTGCCAGGCAGTTACAGTTTTATTTAAATATAAACTATATGGGACTATTACTATTATATTGTCTGGTTTATTCAGTACAAACCGTACGCATTTATTATACTGCCAGGTGACATTCTACTCCTTTATATTTATTTGGTATGACTACTACAAGCAGGATTGTTACTCACCAGCCTCACGATGCAGCCTTTGCATCCTACTGGCATAGGCTCCCTAGTTCTCAACTCAATCAGCTAGAGCTGTAATGAAAATAGAGAAACATTTATGCATACGTATCCATCACATACAAAGGCTGGACTTTGGTAAACAGTTATTGATATGAATACTTACACATATCTCAGACATCACCCCTTTGCCGTGCTTCTTGGACCCACTAGTCCAAGAGCTCCCTCTTCCTCTGCTACAAGTCACCATAGTGGTGCTGGACCTGTTCACCAGTCTGAGGGATGCCAGTGGCACTGGTGAAATCATGGGCTAGACTTTCCGAGGCCTCTGCTTTGTATTGGGAGCACTGGTACTGGTCCTGCAGCAGTCTCATGTCATGGTTTTTAACAAGGAGTCCTACCATGACCTTGGATTCCTGTACACCCCAGAGCAGCACCCGAAAGTGAACCCCTTTCCTACATCAGCCATACTGCCTACAGTGTGGAATTACAACCGGTTTTAGACTGCATTCCTGCCTGCAAGGTTTAAATATGGCAGATTTCCCACACTTTGAAGTGATTTTATGGTTGTGAATATGCTGAGCTAAGCTATGGGCAAACCTGCTTAGCTTAGGTCGGCAGTGCTTAAAAGGGCAGGTTCAGCACTGCTTACCAGTGGACAAATTTGCTTAGCTGGGCTACTCATTACCTGGCATTCATATTTAAGCAGTGCTTACACATGGTAAGCATAGCTCTGCAATGCTTAGCATTGCTTAAGATTTATTTTATAGACTAGCAGCTGTATGGGACTGATTTATCATTCCTGATATACTATAATTTTGTTTACCTTCTCTGACATCCCCCTATGTGCTTTTATTACATTTATTCTTGTGTGACTATACTGTCTGGGCACTTGTGTTTATATGTGGGTTTCACAGCTTTATTACATTGACACCTCACATCTGGACCTACTACATCACTCTGGTTAACAAGTATATGTTGTTTTCTACCTAATTATTAAATAAAAAAAAGAAATTATGTACTGCTTTCACATGTAAAATGCAAATTGGCTTCAGTGGGGATTGAAGCAGGAACGAGTACTTGCAAAGTGAAAGCTTTAACCACTTTGGTATTTCTGCATTGCTATTTCTTGAGATATATTTCTGTTTAGCTCCACGTGATATGTAAGCTAGGCAGAACAGAGCTGTGCAATGCACACACCTGTTCAGCTATGCTTAAACTTTATTGCAGACTGAAAAAAAATTAAACTGTTTTATTTTCTAAACATTATCTGTGGGGGGCTCTGCTTTTTAAACAGTGATGACATAGCAGACTTTGCATTTGAGAGCTATGCTCCATGGACAGTAACAGTGTCTGCCATACCCTCTCAACTGTACAGATTTTCACAGAATGTCCAGATTTTTGCCTTATATTTTTGGTCCATTTTCATACAATTTTGCCTTTCTGGCAGATTAGTGGCAAAGCATTAAAGACTGCAGTTAGTAAATAATGACAGACATTCGAGTTTTACACTTCATACCCTTTGGGGACTTCATGCCAATGCTAAGCATGTCATTCTATCGACTTTATAAGTTTGTGAGAGCAATATCTCACATTTGTCCCTTGTTTAATATGACTTTGTCCAAATTTCTTGTCAGGTTGAGAAGTAATGGTGTCCGAGGACACTCTCCTTACCTTTACATTGCTGTACAGCAATTATGGAGTGCAGGGGGTGTGTGCATAGTGACAGCACTGCTCTCAGATACACCCCCTGTGCTCATGCACAGAATGGTGTCAGTTGTAGAGCACGGCAGCGTGCCTTCATGAATATGCATGGCGCGCTGCTGTGCTGCATGGGAACGGTCCCTTCCATGCAAGAATAAGCTATTCTTGCATGGAAGTTTGCTGAATCCCGGGGATTAACTTCTATGTAGTGATTGGATCTTATAAATTGGAGTTGTATAGCCTATGTAACCATCTTTGTAAGCAGAAAGTTTGTGTCTTCTTGCTACCACATTATATATGTAAAACAAAGTATCTTGCACAGCAGTTATTTTTTTCTGTTATTGTATTTAATGTTTGGCTTGAGTAGTTAGGAAATAGGCAACAGTGAGCTCTGTGTAGTTTGGAAAAGTGTCAAGAGTGCAACGCCAAAGTACTTTCTTATCTTAGTATAGCCAAGGAAGATGCATGAACAGTCCTATATACAGTTGAAATGCTCTGCTCCAATGAAAATGGAAACAGCCTGGTAATCGCTATAAGTGCAGATCATGCAACAGAACTGTTCTTTTTAGCCCTTGAGGATTTTAAAATACAAACTGAACTGAAAAGACTAGGACTAGAGATAAAATGCCTTGAAACAACTGACAGAACAAAAGTAGTCTGAGGTTCAGGAGCAGTAAGAGCAAAGAAAAACAGAGTGACATTTGAATGAGAGTGAGTGAGAGTGAAACAAGGCAGAAGTTGAAGAAAGAGTAAAACAGTGCCATCATCAGAGGGAGATGCTGGTCCGTCATCTCAACACTCAAGTAGCAAGAGTGAAAACCCAGCCCTGGTTGTCAAGATCAATCCTAAAGTGACTCTTCAGTGTAAGGAGAGGTATTATTTTGGTAGATTTATTTGGTCATTTGAAAGAGTATGTAATCAGTACAAAATTTACCAAGTATTGTAAATGAGGTTTCTAGCTCCTTTGCTCACATATAGAGCAAGCTCACAAGAGCTCTGTAGATCAGAAAAATTCCTTACCAACTCCTTATGAGTTACTCTAGGCAATACGTACCTTCCTCCTTCACTATTATATGCCTCACCCATTTTCATCAACATTCAGATCTCCCTAAGATCAAAACTTCAGCTTTGCTATAATAAAGTAGCTAGGTTTGCAATCAGTCATACAACTACCACCACTGCTCCATCCTCAGATATTTAAAATGGCTTGAGTTACTTCACTACCTCAAGTTCACCCAACTCCTCCTTGCTCATAAAATGGTATATAAATTATATATAATCCTGTCCAGCAGCCAACACCATTCTTAACATTGCCTCCCCAATTGCCCTCATCTAAGAAACACCTTTTTGAAATCCATAAACTGAAAAAATCTGTCAGCCACTGCCTATATTCCAACTCAGTAGCCAAGGTCTGGAAAAGTATTTCTACAGATATTAGAGCAATTCCATGTAGTCACTTATTCAAACAATCTCTAAGGAGATTTCTCCTTAATTACTGGCTCTGTACAAGTCTTATAACAGGCTGACACTACCTGTTACTCCTTCTTTCTCTTCCTTTCTCTCCCCTCTCTTCCTTCTTTCTTCCTTCTCTGTTTTCTTTCTCTTGCTCTTCTTTTTCCCCTTTTTTTCCTCCCTTCTCGTATTAGCCAAAGCACCAGTCACTTCTTCGATGGCTCCCTACTTTAACTCCTTTTCCTAATCTCCCCCAATTGCAAAATATCTTTCCTTTCTCTTAGTCTTTTTCCCATATTTAAAATGCTTAACATCATTACCATTGGTTATCACTACTGATTGTAGCTTACTTAGGTATTCAATATCCTGTGATTGTTGTTTAATATTTGCTGTATGGTTTTCTGATCTGACTTCATTTATCCTGTATGGTGATTCTTTTATTTGTTACTGCACTTCAAGTGATAATATTATGTAATTTATTAACTGAACAATGTATGCTGGAGCTTTTTTCCCTGGGCCTCCACTGAAAATGGGATTCATACAGAGTCAGACTTTCCTGGTAAACAAATGCAAAATAAATAAATAAAATAAAAAATACAAGGCATTACAAAGTCTGTCTAAAATGTCAGATGTGCAGTGCCTGGATTATAATAAAGTTAAACACTGTATTTTAATATTTTAAAATGACCATTGACGCTTATAGTAGTAACTGTGACAGTATAAACAAAATCATATGATGATGTGAATGAATTATATTGCCCATATATGTACTTACTTTCAAAGGTGAGTGAGTAGATATCAAGTGCTACTTTTGAAATGCTAGGAGGCCTTATGATAAGGAAGCAAGTACTTAGTACTTTTTCAAAGGACATGAGAATCTGGTCAGCAGGTGAGGAATAGAGTTCTGCTGAAGAGACAGGACCCAATACTATACTAATCCCCCTGTGGAGCAGTCTAAACCTTCACTGCAAGTTGCACAGGCAAAAGAGGAAAGCACTGGCTGGAGTACATGACAAGGTCTTGACAATATTTAAAGTGTAACCAGATAGGGTACATACAATCTAAATGTCCACATCAAAAGGATTGGGAATAAAATCAATGTGAGGTAGTTAATAAAAGCAGAAATACTGAAGTAGTAGCTTGACTAAAATTGCAGTTTCTCTAGATTATCGCCAGGGCCTGCATCCTATTCTGGTAGAGAAATTATTATTAATCCTGATGTTATTAGAGACAGGCATTATCTGTCCATGCAGTACACTTCAGAAAAGGTCACAGGAGGTACACATTTTCAGGTACTATATGCCATTGTTCATTTAGACAGTTTAGATAGGCAGGGAAACAAATACATGGCAACATCTGATGAATTCCCAGTAGGTGATCTAATAGTTAATGATTTTAATAACAAAATATCCTGTCTGTGTACATGTATATATGGAATCAAACATGGGAACAATCGCATGGAAAAGGCAGCAGGGGTTAAGACCCACCCAGTATCAACACCTTCAATATAGGCTAGTTAGTCACTTAAAAACAACTAGGTGGTAGTAAAATGCCTGAACCAGAGCCACAGTTGTCAGAAGTTACTGGCCATCCTTTGGAAGGAGCACTTCAGAAGAAGAAATGGTTAATAATAGTCTGTCTAAATCTGAGAAACAATTGTCAAGAAGTATTGGACTTCAAGTAGAAGGAGATTCTGGCAGGATTGTACAGTGAGAGTTGAGGTAGACACAGGTTTTGGACTCCACTAACAAAACTAAATTAATTAACCAAGGGGAGAGGAAGTGAGTGGAATTTTATTTTTGTACAAAAAGTAGTCTGCTAAACATGGGCTGCAGGGAGAAGTGATGCAGTAGTTTTTAGCCCAGGGGGTCTATTATCAAGTACTTCTATTCATAGTTTCACACAACAAATTCCAAACACAAGACAAAACAAATGAAGCACTAGGAAGTACTGTCACAGCAACACAGGTTTATTGTAAGGAATAAGCGCTTTCGTCAAGATCATTCAAAGACTTCTTCAGATAAGGTCATTATGCCTTATGTGGCCCACAAGACATGTCTGAGAGACATTACCAAAGTGCTCGGCACTTTCCTACTTGTAGTCACGTTTTCATTGTACCTACAACTTTCATTAGTGAAGTTGATTACAGTTCCTGTTGTTCATTGCAGCAGGCAACCAGTATTACTAATACTGTGGGTCTATGTTAAATTTTCAAACATCCAAAATGTCGAACATTATATGGTTGAGACCAAATGTTCGACATTTGGATGTTCGAACATCAAATAAAAAAAAAGAAAAGAAAAAAAACTTTAACAGCATAGGCAGTGGGGCAAGCCCCCCTGCACCCCCCACACCCACCTTACTTATATATATCAACTCCAAGACTGCACTTCAGTGCAGAAAAGGGAAATTCTTCCTATCTGCACTGTACGGCACCATTGAAAGTCAATCTTCGAACACTTAAAGTTTCGAACGTTTGGTCTCGACCATGTAATGTTCAAAGATTTGTCAGGTACCCAATACTGTAGTTTTACATCAGCTGTGTGGCTCTAAATGTTAGCTGCTCTGTACTCTCATAGCAGTCATTTGTTGCTGCTGAATGCATAAACAAGTTTTTGAACTCAAAACTGAGGTCAGGTTAACCATTTGGTTTTATGCATTCCCCCAATTAATGTCTCAGAAGACAATAAAATTGTGTCTAATCTTAAGGATGGCAGTGGTACTGTGCATTCCTTGTCTTCTTCTGCTAATGTCGGATACATTATTACTTGTTAATGAATATAATTAAAAAAAATTTGGGAAATATTCAGTCTCTGACAGTATGAAAACAAACAGTAGTATGTCCAAATGACAAAATGAAACCGATATTGTGTTGTGAGTTAAGTTCTGATCACCAAGGCTTATGGCAGAATGTTACCAGTTCAGTGTGGTTTTAGAGTTACAACTGTTTCAATTGCAAGGAGTACTGAAACACATGGTTTGTGTGTGCATTGAGTAGAGGGAGGAAGAGAGAGAGAGAGAGAGAGAGGTGGAGATTCCACTTGGCTAGAAGAGGAAAAACAGTAACAGAAAGAGTTTTCTCATAAAGGAACTTCAGATCTACCATAGTTTCACAGTCTTATTCAAAATGGGGGAGGGCAAGTAGACATTTAAAAATTGGAAGTGATTTGACTGGACTGAGGAGGAGTTTTGGGGAAGGGTGTTGTAGAAAGCTTAAACTGTGTAAGTTTTACATGTTTTCACTCTATCCATGTGAGTTTCCTTAATGCTTTTTAATTTCTTCCCACCTGCAAAACCATGCTGCTTAATGGCTACTCTAAGTTATTACTAAGGCCATCCCAGAGTATCATGTTGACACTACTCAGTGCTAGGAGTCCAAATAGAAAGATGTCAAAACTCAAGGCACCCCTGCAACTCAGGCACATTTAGACATGTCTTAGACATGAGATCTGTGCAATGGCAGCACTTCTGTACCAGAGTTTACCATGCATCATGCCTTCAGGCTTTTGAGTAGCTGTAGGGGGTATATCTTATCTGTATTTGTCAGAAATACCATCAACTCACATCAAATTACCCATGATTATAATATAGAGCTTCTAGTGATACAAATCACATTTAAATCCAGCTTTTAGTCCATTGCTAGTTATAGATCCACATCAGTGTGCCTAAAGATCATCTAAATTGCCGTCACATCATTGAGGGGTTAAATATCACAGTAATGCATTCTTACTAGAGGACGTCTATTAGCCTAGAATTGATTTGCATAGTCACACCTCTAAAATCAATATGCTTACTGTTTCCTAGACTTGCTAATGCAGTGCACTGGAATGACTTGCAAGACTACCCACTACAGGCTGTAATACCACCTGACCAGGTCCTTACCAGTATTGTACCCATGTGCATCCACTCCACATTCCCTGCTCTGTGGTTAAATATGACCACAAATCAGACAACATCTCTGTCAGGCCAAGTGGCACAACCCCATCATTATGGACTTCTCCAGGGCAAGCCTATATCAGCTTGTAGAACACTTATAGGTTCATAGGTGTGTACTAGGCTAATGGCCCTGGAGCCTTTACAAGCCTAGCCCATAGGATTACTTTGGCATTGTGCCTCCCAACCTTAGTTTCCAGTACCTCTGTCAAGTGAAGCCAGTGGAGTGATCCCCAGGGTGAATTTTCAATTTCCCATCTACTCATTAAGATTTCTCTTGAAGAGGGCCAGTGAGGTGCTCTGTTTGACATGTATGGGAAGTGTATTCCATAGCATGCGCAGTCTCTGGGTTATGAACCTGTCCCTCCAGCACATTCTGTTGATTGTGGTAATGAGGTTGAGGTCTCTGGAGCATGTGGTGCGGAGGGATTGGGATTTCTTTAAATGTAGCATTTCTAACCAAGCTGGGTCAGACATGACTTTGTAAGTCAAGCAGAGATCGCCTCTAAGTAGGCGATATGAGACGGAGAATAGTTGGAGTTTTTTGAGTCTGTCCATATAGACAAGTATTTAAGGCTTAAGATCCTCTTTGTGAGGTACTTTTGCAGCCTCTCCAGTTGTTGCAGATGCCTAGTGATGTACATGCCAAATGGGGCATTGCACTCGATTATTGGCCTAATGAGGGAAGAGTAGAGGGAGACAATGACCTCTTTCTTCTTGGAGGCAAAATCGTTAGTAATGAGATGTGCCACATAGAAGGGCTTTCTGACCACAGCGGCAGTGTGGTGGTCAAAAGAGAGGTTGCTGTCAACCTGTGTTCCCATATCTCTTATAACACCTTCTGTGTTCAGTGGACTACCATCAGTGTGGTAGTTCATGGGACCTGGGTTTTTCCCAAAGGGGACGATGACACATTTATTTGGCATTGGGCTTAAGGCCATGGTTCTGACACCAGTCGTTGGTCTCCGTCAGGCCTTTCTGTAGGATGTCAACATCACTTGGGGAGTTAATAATTGCTACCAACTTGCAATCATCTGTGAAATTTGTCAGCCAGATTCCCTTTGTGTTGGACTGGACTTCAGAGAAGTAGATACCAAACAGAAGAGGACTCAGGACTGATCCCTGTGGGACTCCACTCGTGAATGGTCTGCAGTCTGACTTGGAGTCAGCTACTTTCACACTGTGGGTTCTATCTTTGAGCCAGTTTGCAAACCACCGAGTGATATAGGGGTTGATGTCTAGCTTAGTGAGTTTTTGTATGATTCCCGAGTAGGAAATGTTTCAAAGGCCTTGGCCAGATCAGGGTAGGCTGTATGAACCACCTTGCCTTCATCCACAGTTCTGGTGACTGACTCAAAGAAGTCAACCAAGTTAAGCAGGTATGATCTACCCTTCACAAAACCAAATTGTGTGGTATACAGTGTTTGGAAATTCCCTGTATCCTTGTTTATTTGGTCCATGATGATGCGTTCCATAGCTTTGCATATCAGACTTGTCAGGCTAATGGGGCAATAGTTCCCAGGGTCTGTAGTCATTCCTCCTTTGTGGAGAGGAATCACTATAGCAGTGCGCCATTTGGTAGGGACAAAGCCTGAGGTGAGGCTGTGATTGAACAGGGCACACAGGTGAGTTGCCAGTTCACTCTGTAGTTCATGTAGAACACAGCCAGGGATATTGTCAGGTTCCATAGAAGCTGTATTTTTGGCCTTGGACAGTGCTGTTTTAACCTGTGTAGCAGTAATACTGTGATTGGTCCTTTGGTGGGGGGGGGGGGTAAAGGTGGCACTGAATCCTGTCAGACAGTATATTGGCAATATCTGTTGGCTCGGTGTAGGAGGTACCGTTGTGCAGTAGCTCAGAGCAAATCTGGGTATTGCTGTGGAGGTTCTTTGCATAACTATAGAAGGCCTTGTGGTTGTCTTTACTATCTGCTGCAATTCTTTTCATAGCTAGCTTTAGAGGATTTGATGAGGGATCTCAACTTTTTGTTGAGGCTGATAAGGAAGTTTTTCCACACTTGGGACTTGACTTTATTCTGCATCAATTTCCTCCTTCTGTTGTAGAGTTTATTTATGGCAGGGGGCCACCAGATTGGCTTCCTTTTTTTGGAAGAGAGCATCTTGGTTCTATTGGGTATGTCGAGATCCATGCATTTGTGTATGTGTTCATACAGTGCATTGGTGTATGATTTGGCGGTCATGCAACTATTCTTCATTTGCATGGGTGGAGTGAAGTTAGCCATCTTTGTTCTTAGGAGCCCAAAGTTAGCTTTGGAGAAGTTTTGCATTGTGGTTACCTTGGGGGGGGGGGGGTTGGGAGTAATATGGATTTTCAAGGTGATTAGTTTGTGGTCGGATCTAACCAGGGAGGATTTGACTATTGGTGTAGAGCAACGGTCACCCATGTTAGTTATGACCAGCTCAAGGTTATTGCTACCTCTAGTGAGGGTAAGAAAGAGCTGGGCCAGGGCATTGGAATTTAATGAATTCCAGGAAACATTGGGCAAGTGTATTGGCACATGAGTAGTTTTCCCAATTAATGGAGGGGTAGTTGAAGTCGCCCAGTATGAGTGTGTTAGGTTGGACCCTAATATTCTCCAGGGTGCTTAGGAACATGGAGTGAGTGTCTTGAGACATGGTTGGGGAACTATAACAGGCTACAACCTGAATCGCTGTCTTACCCAGTGTTAGCTGCACCTGAAGTATCTCTGATGCATTATGTTGGGTTACCAGTCTGGAGATGTGCACATTCTTTATGAATATGGAAACACAACCACCTTTGGAGCTTTGGTCCAAGTTCTGGGGCCGAAAGGTTTGGAATGAGTTACAGCCTGGTAGTGCAGTAGTGCTTTCTGCTGCCTTGAACCAGGTCTCTGTTTCAGCACAAATGTCGATGTTCTCCATTTTAAGGAGTGCTTCGAGTGAGTGCATTTTGAGATTTAGACTTATAGTGTTGAGCAGCATGACCCTCAGATTGTATTTGTTTGTAGCTGTTACAGTGATAATTTGGTCTTTGAAACCACCTAAAAAAGGCACTATAGGGGGTGGCAAGAGCCTTGACCAGTATCCGGTAGCCCAGGCGTGACAGATGCAGACCACCTCTGGCAAAGCATAGAGGTCTGTCAGGCATGTCATTCCAGGCAGTCAGATACTGGATCCCGTTAGAATGACACCAGAATCTTAGCCAATTGTTGTAGTCTATCATTTTTTGCTTGTACTGTGGTATCATTCTGGGTGATGGTAGGATGCTGCTCAGGACTAGGGTTGTACTCTCCTGGGCTACATAATCCAAGAGCTCCTCCATGTCTCTCTTCATGTAGTCCAGGGAGGTATGTCTCAGGTCATTCACACCTATATGTACAATGACAGAGTCATATTTGTACCTGTTGTTGAGGGAGCCCAGGTTGGAAGGTTTGGAGACCAAGCCAGAGAGGCAAGATTATGTTGGTTTAGACGTGCTGAGGAGGGATGCAGAGTATATTGGGAAACAGATGCTAAGGATGAAGCTGCTAGGTAACAGGAAAAGAGGGAGGCCTAAGATCAGGTTTATGGATGTGGTGAAAGAGGACATGCAGGTGGTTGGTGTGACAGACCAAGATGCAGAGGACAGGAAGAAATGGAAACAGTTGATCTGCTGTGGCGACCCCTAACGGGAACAGCCAAAAGAAGAAGAAGAAGAAGTTGTTGAGGGACCTGAGTGTGTGTGTTATATGGTGGATCCTGGCACCTGACAGGCAGCAAACTGTTATTTTCTCTTTATTCATTCTAGTGAGTGGGCCATCAGTGTGCCTCACTATCGAGTTACCTATGACTAGTGTACTGGGCATGCTGTTTTGCCTTTGGGGCTTTGATTGAGTGGCACACTGTTTAGGAGAGTTATGTGTCTCGTGTTTAGTGTTGTGTTGTGGTGGTCAAGTGCATTTCTGCCTTGGAGGTCTCTGCTGTTTGGGTAGATTTCTACTGAGAGCCTCAGTGAAGGTGGTTGTGTGATTTGTGTTTTTATGTGAAGGCAGTGCTGGTGTGTGTCCTGGAGGGCTGTGTGTTCCATGTAGTATGGTGCAAGTGTTGACCTTCTCCTCTTGACCAGCTATTCTGGTCTTGGCTGGTGAGTATGTGGCTTCCAATTTGGATATATAAGTGCATCTCTCGCAAGTCTAAGTGTTGGGAGGTAAGAGGAGAGGGTTGTCAGTGTACATGAAGCAGTTGCTACATTGCCTCACGATGCCCAAGTTCACTAGGTTAACAGGAGAAATCACAGGGAACTGACCTTTGGACATGCCTGGAGGGGTGGGCATTAATAATAAGTACTGGATCTGTTTCCTTGTAGAATGTTTAGTGCTGGTAGCACTTTTGAGTCCTACAATAATTGCTACAAGAAGTCTGGTATGGTAAAGTGCTAGACTAATAAGCTAGTAAAAGTGCAGGAGAGGAGGGAAATACCAGATCTAAGGGAGAAATTGAAGAGCAGACTTTGGCACCTCTCAGAAGCTTACAAACAGTCCTTAGGAAAAATTCCCAACAATCCCCCAAGTGGGGGCCCCCATACCTCTCAAGTATACCTCACTGTGAGAAACATTGCTTGATATTCCACATTGAAAGGGTCTGTCACACTTTCAGAGCTCGAGATTACTTTTATTGCTATCCATGGTAAATAGCATTGAATTATATTATTTCAAAATGTTATTATGAGTATAAAGTACTACATTTTAACCATCCTATGCGCTTCCTAGTTGAAGTTGTTAGTAAGCTGTTGGTAAGTAAGTGCTCTACAATTCGCCCATTTGTTTCACATTATAAAAGTCAGTGTTCCTCATTTTGGAGATACAAGGTTGTAATGAGAGAACTGCTGCATTCATCAATGACTTTTACTAGGAACTAAACAACTGCATAGAAAAGTCAGTACCAGTCTGCCCTCAACAAAATGATAAGTTCAGGAATAAACCTCACTGGTGGAACTTGCATATTAATAAACTGTATTAAAGTTGAAGGAAAATAATGAAAAGGTGAAATAAATCCCCATCCTTGTCTTAGGATAATGCAGACATATACTAGCAGGACATTTTAAGAGCATTATATGAACATTTAAAGCATAGTCACTACTGACAGAAAAAGAATCAAATATTTTTTTAGTTGTGTCAGGATATTAAGGAATATTTGTAACAATGAACTAACTACGTCCATCATAATATCAAAAAATAAACCTTGATTACTCCTTACTACTTTAAATGCTCGCAGATCAGATTTGAAAACCAACCAGAATTGCTACTAAACTGAAGCACCATGGCACTCTCTCATAATTGAATGTTTTCTAGTCTTTGTGAATAATAATGGTTGGGTATTTAAATGGGTGTTAGATTTTATAGACAGAAGTGCTGAAGACGTCCAATTATAGTAGGATGAAAATGCTTAAATAAAGTATTATAAAAATGCAGTGAACTTATTGTGACCATATTGTTTTGTTATCCACTTCCTGGATATGCTGTTTTTATTCATTGTGTGATTATTCCAAGGATATAGCTAATATATTAGCAGACAAATTTAGTGTTAGCCGACACAATGTGACACCAAAAACTTGTAAATGATAAACCGGCTCAGCTCCTCAGACACTGTAAACTTTAATAGACTAAGAGAATGAAAAAACACATAATATTCCTGTACATGTAAACAGATAACTTAGCGCTTTCACCCACATACATAGTCAGGCATCATCAGAGTACAAGAGTCCTTCATCTTTGTTGCATTTAAAGCTATTAGTTACAGACACACCCCTCTAAGCAACCAGAAACACCCCAACTTTTACATATAGTAGGGGTAGGAACCTTAAAGAATTGATGGAAGCTGAACCTAATATTGAGACATATAGGAGCTCCAAAATGAGTAAATGCGGAGTTTGCAGTACATGTAAGTTTATTAATAATGGCCCTTATGTGGCAGTTCAAGGCTTCTATTATACTATCAAGTGTCCTGGATTCTGTAACTGTAATACTAAGATGGTAGTGCACATTGCTACATGTTTGAGCTGTTCTACTTTCTATGCTGGGAAAACAACAAGAAAGTTAAGGCTCAGAATCCTGGAACACTTAAGAGATATCAGGAACAAAAGAACTAACAATGCCTTGTATATGCACAGTCTGAGTTGCCCTAATTTTAAGAGATTTCTGTTTTTTGTTATAGACAGAATTCCATTTAATGACAAAGGAGGTGACTTAAAAGTTTTACTTGAGATGAGGGAGTGCATCTGGCAGTTGATGCTGGATGCATCTAGACCTCCAGGCATTAATGATCACATTTCAGTTTCAAGCATTTTAACGTACAAATCTACATTTGTTTGAAGAATGTTAAGCATTACATTATGATTTTTTATTTATTATTTTTATTTACTATTTTTATACAAACGTTTAACATGTAGATTTTTTTTAAATGTTCGTGTTTTAAGTTGAACAACATTTTTTCTAGTTATAAGCAACTGTGCTTTCAAACAAGCATAAGAGTAATGTTTTACTGTGACTTTAATTTACAAATTACTGTTTGCTTGGGGTTGGTTGCTTAGAGGGGTGTGTCTGTAACTAATAGCTTTAAATGCAACAAAGATGAAGGACTCTCTTACTCTGATGATGCCTGACTATGTATGTGGGTGAAAGCGCTAAGTTATCTGTTTACATGTACAGGAATATTATGTGTTTTTACGTTCTCTTGGTCTATTAAAGTTTGCAGTGTCTGAGGAGCTGAGCCGGTTTATCATTTACAAATTTAGTGTTAGCTTTACACCACCTTCCCACTTATGCACATTGTTGTCCCAGGTATTCCTGAAAATTTAGTTTCCCCTGATATCTCCTTGGTACAAGTCTTAGAAACACTGTGAAAGATAAAAATAATGGTTTACCTTCATATTGTCAATCACATATGATCGACTGGCCACATCATCGAATCATTTCCACGAAACCAGAACCACAAAACTTTTAAAATGTCGAATAAATGTCGAATTTCGACATTTCTGGCTGTGCCACACCTCCACACCAGTGCTACCATGGGTCAAAAAGGGGGCAAGATTTTGCTGTTCAGATATGTGGTGTTCGACGTTTTGGACAGTTGCACTTCAGTATTCGTGGAAGCGGGGTCGACCTGTTAGAAAAATATGTATTAGTAATATGCATGCTTAGTGCATTTGAGGTTTAAAAGGGTTAATACATTTATTCTGTTCACACTGCATGAATCTGCACAGCTACTAGAGACATTCCAATCCTGCTTATGTCATGAAAATATGCGCAGCTATGATCTGCTTATGCCATGGAAATTAACAAGAAGCATTTAATTTCTGCTAATGTCATGAAAATAATAAGAAGTGTTTCTACTAGTGTCATGAGACTTAGCAAAGGAGTTACTGATTTTCTGCTTATGCCATGAGAAAGTACACAGCTGCTAGAAGCTATTGATAATGAAAACAAAGGCTGCTTGAAAGTATAAACCGTAGTCAGCATTACTTGTACCTAAGCTAGAAATGTACCTTGAATCTAGGTAAAATGTAACACATATATATTAGAACTGCACAATTGAAGAATAGAAAGTTTGTAGTGGGCTAAAAATACCAAGGCCAGGTTGTTTTTCTCAAATGTTTTTGTAAATCAACAATAATCCAGTCATGTCAGCAGGAAATCTAAGTAACATTTTCTATGTAACACATAGTGAGTTTTAAATCTGAACATGTCAGCAGGAAATCTAAGTAACATTTTCTGTAGAACAATACAGTAAGCTGTGTCTAACTACGTCAGCAATAGAAGCAACATTTCTGTGTAACATGGAAAGAACTGTATAAAAGTAGCATACTGCTCACTAGTTTTTAGACAAATCCTGTATCTGCATGTTTTGTCTCCTTGCTGCAAGTAATAAAGGGTGCCATACTTGAACCTTAGGTGAAATGGTCTTTGAAGTTTTTTCCTTTGACAGATTGGTCCTTCGGACCGGAACCCTCTCTTCACCTCGGATCAGACGGGCCGGGTGGTTGAAACCGTACGGGGAAGAAACCAAATCGGTTCTTCTTATTTGAAAAGCCCTCTGACTGAATTGTCATACAAAAGAGGCCAGCCACTTTCTGATCTGCGACTGAAGGACGGGTCTCCGAATTGGTGATCAATCATGTGGGCTCAGGTAAGGTGAATCTACTTTTTTCTGCTTTCTGTTTTAGATCAGGGACTAGATTTGTATTGTTTTTGTCAAGACTGTATTTTATAAGTCAGGGACAGAAAAGAATACTGTCTTGTCATAGATCAGGAGAAACAGAATAAGTAGGCAGTCATTCGGAAGAGACTATAACAAAATCCATGGTACCACGTTAAAAATCAGAGAAGTTACATAACGATCAAAAGGGTAGAACAAAATGGGTAATCATTGCACAAAAAGACCCCAAAATCCGCCGTTAACAGAAGATGCAAAATACATGCAGTTGCAGCTTGCCGACAATATTAAATATTATTCAGAATGGGTTAATAAGTATGAATTCGACGGAAAATTAGAAAAATCCTCACTTATCAAACTTGTCAAACAGCTCAAAACCGATTCCAAAGGTCGGGTGAAAAAGCAACGCAAATTAGGAATTCCTCAGGCACTCAGGTGGATTAAGGAAGTAAACCGTAGGGAACAAAAGAACAATTCAAAAACAATGTTTTTAGATAAGGAGGACAATAACTTAGTAATAGCATCAGCACCTCCGCCTCCCTTACCAGAATATGAAGCAAGTGAACAGGTTAGTCCACCCCCACGTTATCCTGTTGTCACTGAAAATAGAGACATTGTAAAAACAAAACCGTATATTAGAGATCCCATCGGGACCAGGTCTCGAACACGGGCAGGTAACTCAAATGAAGACATTGAGTTATATCAAATGGTTAAGAATTCATGATCTATGAGTGAAGAAGAAATATGTCCACTTATAGAAGTTACCTAATCCTCAGGCAGGACAAGATAATCAGGACCCAACTATTTTAATGTATAGACCCTGGACTCCGGAAGATATCCGGAAAGCCACTGAGGGAATTCCCCATCCAAAAGTTAATTTTAGAAAATTCTCAGAAGATTTACAAGGAATGAGGCTGAGTTATAACTTAAATGGAGAAGAGGTAGAAAAAGTAGTTAGACAAATTGTGGGGCCAGATTGGCACATGATTAGTGGCAACTGGAATCCCCGTGACACTGCACACAGACCCCTCCCACATAACAGTGCAGAACTAGACAACAGAGTAAAAGGTCTTACTGACCGCATCTCTGAAAAATGGAAGCCTAGGGCAGACTGGACTTGCATTAATCAATGCATCCAACAAGAAGGTGAAACTATTGACCGGTATTATGCCAGACTATTAGAATGTTTTGATAACCACTGTGGAATGCAGGTTCCTGAAGAACAAACACAAGATTCCCCATATGAACAGCAGTTAAAGAATGCATTTTTAAAAGGCAGTATTGCACCCATAAGCAGTTTTATTGCAAAACGCATGGTAGACCATCGTACAAGCAGGTTATAGTCATTACTTGAATATGCTAGGCATGCCGAAAGGCATTTTAATAGCAAAAAGAAAGCTCAAGTATTTTCTGTAGAAGATGGAGCAGAAGTTTATGTAGTACAGTCCGGGGAAAAAGGGCAAGAAAAATGCACAGGGAAACAAACAATCTGATCAGCGATCAGAGGACTTTGAAGGGCGAAAGAAAAGGGGTGAATGTTTCAAATGCGGTAAAAAGGGACACTTGGCAAAGGATTGCAAGAAAAATAAGAAGACAACCACGGAAGACAAGGAGAGTGAGGACTGACTATATGGTCAGGAATCACTAGAAGGGGATAGCAGAGAATGGACAAATGAGGATGTGATAGAGGGAGTAGAGGATGTGACAGAAGAAAGAGAGGAAGTGCAAGAAGTTAGTGACAGTGAAGAAAATGAAATATTAGACCTAGCTTTATTGAGCTTGGAGCTCTATTTAGCAGACATGAAACCAGAAGTTACACTCTTGGTAGAAGGGAGGAAAGTCAAATTCTTGTGTGACTCAGGGGCATCACGAACCCTGATACATCCCTCCAAACTGCCAGAAAACACAGAGTCACCTGATTACATACTGGTAAAAGCAGCTAATGGACAGCTGTATTGGGAGCCCCTCTCCCGTAATATTGCAATAACTGATCCGGTTTCAGGATTGACTCAGAAAAGCAAAATTGTTTCTGCAAAATGCCCAGTAAACCTCTTGGGCAGAGACCTCATGCAACTATTTGGTATAGCAGTAGTCCCAACCATGCAGGGTATGGAAGCACAATGACAAATTGATACCTTTACAGTGCAATCGGAGGATGAAATGTTTTATTGGTACAGCCAGGACTTGGTTACGACTGGTCCAGGGACTGACCGAAGAATTAATGAATGTAGCCATCAGCAAGTTCCCCACCCTTGACATTGATAAGCAACACCTGTTGCACTGTACCCTGTATTATTGTAACACACCAGGACCTGATAAGGAATATGAGCAAGAATTGTTTAAAAATCATGCAAACAGATTGATATTACGTAATCTGTACTGGGACACAGAAGGGAACAGTGTAACCAGCTGTTCATTGCCCCAGGAGTTCTTTACACTTTATAAATCTAATCGATTACCACATGTTAGCTTAACCAAGAACAAAAACATAGAATAGGCAGACCTAGGAGAAAAAGTCATGAGATGGGAGAAACAGACAGAATTAGAACTGTCAGGACAGGGAGTACAAATCCAGAAGGTGAATTGGATAACTCAGACCAACCCAGCTGTACACTTGCAGTCTAGCAAGGACAGCTGATTAGCACTCCTATTAAAGGAGGAAGAGAATGCCTTACAGAATATACCAGAAACTCTCTGGTCACAGGAAAGTCAGATGTAGGACTCATTCGTACAGCGGGACCAGTTACCATCACGCCAAAGTCAGCATTTAGACCACAGAAAAGACAGTATCCCTTAAGAAAAGATGCAGAGGCAGGGATAAAGCCTATTATAGCAGCCTTACTTAAAGGGGGAATACTGGTAGAATCTCCCGATTTGCCATGTAATACACCCTTATTTCCAGTTAAAAAAGCAAATGGAGAATGGCGTATGGTCCAAGATTTACGAGCTGTAAATGATGCAGTAATACCAAGGGCACCTACGGTGCCAGACCCACACACCCTGTTGAATGATTTAAAACCTCATCAGAAGTATTTTTCTGTGGTAGACATTAGCAATGCATTCTTTTCGATACCGATACACCCTGACAGCCAGTATTGGTTTGCATTCACATTTCAGGGGAAAAGGTATACATATACTCCACTACCACAGGGGTATTGTGAAAGTCCAACAATATTCTCACAAGAAATGGCAAGTAACTTGGTGGGATTTACCCCACCAAGGGGCAGTCAGATTTTACTTTTTGTTGATGACATCTTGCTGGCAGCCCCCACCCAGCAAGATTGTAGAGAAGATACCATAGTACTATTACGATTTTTAGCCGCTGACGGACATAAGGTAAACAAAAATAAACTGCAGCTTTGGAAAAAACAAGTCAAATACCTAGGATATGTGATATCCAAGGAAGGAAGAACATTAGATGAGGATAGAAAAGTAGCAATTTTGCAAGCACCAAAACCCACTTACCAAGAAGGAAATGATGTCCTTCCTGGGTACAACTAATTTTTGCCGGAGCTGGATTCCAAACTATGCCTTGGAATCTGCACCTCTGACTGACCTGATATATAAAAAGCCTATGGCAGCACATGATTTGTTACAATGGACACCAGAGGCAGAATCTGCTTTCTGCAAACTGAAACAGTTAATAGCATCCTCATTAGTTCTGGGATTACCAAACTACCATAAATGTTTTTTCCAAACTGTAGATTGTAAGCAAGGTTATATGACATCAGAGTTAACACAACAGCATGGGGACAAGCAATGCCCCATTGCTTACTATTCATCACAACTAGACCCAGTGGCATGGTCCTTACCTCACTATGTACAAGCAGTAGTTGCAGCTGCAATGGCAGTGCAGGCTTTGGTCTCAGTAGTTTTATTCCGCCCTCTCACTTTGAGTGTGCCTCATGCAGTCGCGATTATTTTACTGCAAGAGAAGGTAGCATATCTTTCCCCTGCTAGGCATCTTTCCTGTATGACCATATTGTTGAGCCAACCTCACATGACAATTGAACGATGCACGACTTTGAACCCTTCTACCTTGCTCCCAACGGCACACCACACCACTGTTTGCAGGTAATTGAGCAAAAGACACTACCTAGAAAAGATCTCACGGATGTCCCCTTGGATGATGCTGAGGTGACATACTACGTGGATGGTTCGTGCAAAAGGGGTCCTGCAGGACAGAACCTAGTAGGATATGCAGTAGTTTCTGACACTGAGATTATAGAAGCAAAACCTTTACCAAACAACTTATCTGCACAGGCAGCAGAATTGATTGCCTTGACACGGGCATGTATCTTAGCAAAGGGTAAATGTGTAAACATTTTTACTGACAGCCAGTACACTTTTTCTATTGTACATGTTTTGGCGCAACAGTGGAAAAACCGAGCAATGATAACATCTACTGGCAAACCTATCAATCATGCACAGTTTATTTTAGATGTTTTAGAATCTATTCAGTTACCTCAGAAAGTAGCCATTTGTAAATGCACAGCTCACACCAAGCAACAAGATAGGATTTCAAAAGGTAATGCGAGAGCTGATACAGCTGCAAAACAAGCAGCTTCTGAAGTATTTCTTTTAAATGAGGAACTACAACCCTCTGAAATTTTAGACTTAGAAATGTTAAAAACAATGCAGACACTCACTATGCAAGCTAAAAAACAAAGATGGGTAAAACGAGGAGCAATTCTCGAAAAGGGGCTGTACATCTCTAAAGAAAGGAAACCAATACTACCATCTAATTTGTTTAGATATGCAGCTTTGTTGAGCCATGGACAGTGCCATGTCTCAACAGGGGGGATGGTACAGCTGGTGAACCAGGTGTTCGCAACGTATGGATTTACAAACTACTCTAAAAAATGTTGTTTGATGTGCCAAATTTGTAACAAACATCATGCACAAGGGGCATGAAAGCCCAAGCAAGGGAGTTTCCCTACACCACCATATCTGTTTCACACTATTTGTATGGATTTCATAAAATTGAACAAATGTGAAAATAAGAAGTATTGTCTTGTCATTGTAGATATGTTTTCCAGATGGGTGGAAGCCTTTCCAACCAAAAGTCCAGATGCAGCTACGGTGGCAAAAATACTTGTCAAAGAAATCATCCTTAGATTCGGCATTCTGGAAAGGATCTACAGTGACAATGGTACACACTTTGTAAACCAAACCATACAGCAGTTAAGTAAACATTTTGGTATTTCTTTAAAAAATCATTGTGCATACCATCCGCAATCTACAGGGCTATTTGAGAGGCATAATGGAATATTAAAGAATAAATTAAGAAAATTAATAGCTGAGACAGGAGAGAATTGGCTGTATTGTTTGCCCCTGGCACTGTTGAGCATGAGAACTGTTCCGACTGCAAAAGGACTGACTCCTTTCGAAAAACTGTTTGGAAGGGCTTATTATACACCCCAGTGGAAACTTCTCATGTCCGCAGACCAGGAAGCTGACTATACACTAGCTGAATATATGAGAAATTTGTTGAATTCTAAACATCTGTTGCAGTCAAATTCTGTTTCAGATAAAGAACAAACCGAAACATCGGAAGTGGCAGTGATCCCAGGGGACTGGGTGTGGGTGAAGAATATAAGAAAGAAAAACTGGTCATCATCAAGGTGGGAAGGTCCATACCAGGTGCTTCTTTCAACACCCACTGCAGTCAAAATCACAGAGCGAGCTTCATGGATCCACCTGATGCACTGCAAACTAGTTAAGAACTTTGAACTGGACAAAAAATCTTACCTCTCCATCGGGGCCCTCAACACAAAGTCTGGCTACAAAGGGGGGTCAGATCAATAGGACTGATCCATCTCAACCCCAGTGAAGAAACCATTGGTGCTGAAGGTCCTATTAGGGCAGAGAGTAAGATCACATGTCAAAAGCAAAAATGATAGAATCCAGAAAAATCCAAATAAAACCACCCGGAAGAGTCGGAGAAAACAGGAATGCAGAACAACCATTTCCTCAGAAGTATTGCATAATCATCCTGTTGACTGTACTATTGACAATAATCATTTTTTTGTGGCCATTCCTTTTCCCAGCCACACAAACTGAACTGAATAAATGTGGAGAGTTGCGCGTAGAGTGGCACCCAAACTTCAACACTTACCAGGCAATCAAATATGTGTATGCTGAGACCTTCAATGTTTCAAATTGCTGGATTTGCACAGCTTTGCCAACAGCATATGGGGGGGTTATTGTTAACTTCAGTCCCCCTAGGAGCCAACAAGACCTGGGAAAATTTAGTCTATGATACATCAGATGTTACATCACAAGATAAAGTAGCATTGCACTTGTCTGTTCGACAGAAGGGGACTGTGTGTTTTTACCAAAATGATACAGTTCAGGTGGGTTGGAGCAATTGCAATGTGACTGTTCCCTATAGATGCAACAATAAAACTGATAACACAGGTTCCTATTGCAACACAAGCTATGATTAATTTTTTGAACTGATGCATAGGACAACTGATGAAGTAAGACATAATGCTGATCTTTATAAACAACTGATTACAGTTGACAAAAAAATATTTCATCCAGAACCAGGACATAGTAAAGTTACTACCAAAGTAGAAGACTGTTATTTTGTATGTGGTAGGAAAGCATACAAGTGGTTACCTGAGAACTGGTCCGGCAGTTGTTATTTGGGGTACCTGGTTCCAGCCATACGACACACAGTAGTTTTACCTCAGGGGAAAATTTGGAATGTTCGACGAGAAATCAAGAAACCTGTCAACCCAGTGGGGCAAATCAATGTGGGCTGGAAAAACCATCATGCTGTGAGCCTAGGGAAAAATGGACTGTCACATATGGACTTGGGTGATACCATCATCTCTTGGGCAGGTGTATTGCCAGCATATGGAGCAACGAAATCAATCTGGGAACTGAGAAAACTGTCTAAACTTCTCAAAATAATGAGCAATGCAACCTTTTCTGCTCTAGAATTGGTGACTGATGAACTGACTGCCATGAGAACTGTAGTACTTCAAAACCGCATGGCTCTTGACTTCACCCTAGCAGCGAGAGGAGGTACTTGCGCTTTAATCCAGGAGGAGTGCTGTTCATATATTCCTGACCACAAACACGAGATAGGCAATCACCTTGAGGTAATTCAGCAAGTGTCGGCTATGAGCAAGCCAGGACCAAACCCATTGACGGACTTTTTCTAGAGACTGTTTGGGGGGTGGGGCAGTATCCTGATGAATATCCTGATTGCCATCTGTGTAGGAATGATCCTGCTGATGGTATGTGTTTGCTACTGCATCCCCTGCATGAAAAGACTGATTAAATACTTTATAGACATGTCAGTTTCAGAAACCTTATACCAAGGTGCTGAACTTGAAGAATTGTTGAAAAATTGAAAATGCTTTCATAAGTTTAAACTGAATGACTCTCTTAACTGCAAATCCTGAGTAGGAAGAGATTAGGGGAAGAAACAACTGTTTATGCTTATTTTGAAAGTAGAATAAAAGTATTAAAAGGGGGAAATGTTAGAAAAATATGTATTAGTAATATGCATGCTTAGTGCATTCAAGGTTTAAAAGGGTTAATACATTTATTCTGTTCACACTGCATGAATCTGCACAGCCACTAGAGACATTCCAATCCTGCTTATGTCATGAAAATATGCACAGCTATGATCTGCTTATGCCATGGAAATTAACAAGAAGCATTTAATTTCTGCTGTTGCCCCTGGGGTATGCACTCTAGCTGACTGTAACAGATTTTAACAAGGCATAACAGTAGTCATAAAAGCTGGCACGTACACTACACAAGTGGCAACAAGGTTTCTGGAGTTAAACCAAAGCCCTGCCACTGTACTTGATATTGTACACACTGCTAAGAAGTGACCTGTGTTTGACATACAAGGCATCCTCTGATCCATTACTGATGGATTTATTGCACATCAGCAAGTCAAATGCCATCAATAATACTCTGTCTAGGGATCTACACCTCATCTGTAGCATCAACAGAACAGTTTGGAGGGATAAGTATATCTCACAGAGGATGCCACTGCTCTGAAACAGACTCCCCATTCACATAAAACAAAGTTCATCCCTGTCCATATGCAGTAAGATTTATGGATGGGAAACAAAAATTTACCCCAGGTCTTCCCCCTGTACTGCTAATGGACAAAGGCAACTCCTAAACGCTATATAATATGCATGCGCCCTATCAAATTATCTATGGTATAATCCCAGTTATTCTCATTATGAGTAATATACAATTATTGATGATCAGATGTGCATGGTCAGTCTAACTAAATGGGATAGGTTATTTCGAGCAGAAAAAGGGAACTGGGCTAGGCTTAAAATAGCCCACAAGGCATTAGTACTTACCTATGAACCTAAGAACAATTTTGTTAAAAATGATTCATTCTACTGACCTGGCAGTTGCCATGCAGACCTTGCTTGATGAGGTTTGGCTCCATTTCTTCTCTTTCACTCTGCCAGGTCTCCATGGTATTCATATCCTTGAGCAAATTAATATTGGTGGCAGAGTTACCATATGCTTAAAATAGGAGCTTGATCTAACCCATATTAATGCTTATCGTACCAAGTCCCCTGAATATGTCCTTAAAGAAGGAATGAGCTGCTTGTCTACTGTTGACTAGGAAAGTTTCCCTTCCTGCAATAATTTGCATATTTCATCATTAACTCACTGCATAATCGCCTAAGTCATTTGGCCTTTGGTGGTTTTAATGAACAGGTTGACAGTAAATCTGTACTGAATTTCTTTACAGCAACATATATCCACAATGCTGTAACTCCAAATCAAATAGAAAATTAAACCATTCCCAACATCAGAGGAAGGGAGCTGAAAACAAGCTGTAAAAATAAGTCTTGACAGTATAAAAACAAAGGTGACAATCATTAAATGGGTGCTATCAAACCAGTAATGAAACAACAAAATCTATAAAGGTTTCAAATTTTTTATGTAGATAACAAAATTGCTAAGTTCTTGTAGTCAACTGAACAGAAGAACTAGTGCTTAAAAAGCACTTTAATAGAAAACAGTACCATACGATGGAAGAATACGTCCAGTGCAGCCAATACAGCTAGACAACTCTAACTCTTTGAGGATTGCAGAAATTTAGTAAATAATCCATGAAGGAAAAGTGGAGAAATATTGACAGGATGGACATTCTGCAGAATTCTAGGACTATCAACTGACCCAGCTTTGTCCCCTGCACCATCCTGCTAATGTATGCTAACCCCCAACCGAATTCTAGGACTATCAGCTGACCCACCTTCACCCCCTGCACCATCCTGCTAATGTATGCTAACCCACAACCGAATTCTAGGATCATCAGCTGACCCAACTTTGCCCTCTCCACCATCCTACTGTGTGCTAAGCCCCAGCCCCACACCTTACCTCATACCTCTCAACTGTCCAGATTTTTGCAGAATGTCCAGATTTTTGACACATATTTTTGGTCTGTTTCTTATAAAATTTGTGGCTTTCTGGATTTTTGTGGTAAATCAGGGAGGACGGAATTCACTAAATAATGTTAGGCATTTGGGTTTCAGACTTCATATCCTTCAGAAAGTGCATGGTAGCACAAGACCTTTTATTCTAGCAACGTTCTAAGTTTATAAGACCAATATTTAAAATGTGTCCCTATTTTGGGGACTTTGTCCCCCATTATTTGTGGCTTTGCCCAGATTTCTTGTACTAAGAGATTGAGAGGTATGTCTTACCTTAGAAAAACCCTTTTATAATATTACCAGTACACAAGGTACTCAGACATGCATCACATATCAGGACACATGCACAACATAAAATCTATCCTTTTCCCTAGACTTACTCTTAACTGTAGCCCACAAATACTCACATAAACATTTATACCCCTAATTCTGAAGGTTTCAGTATATCCAACAGTTTTGGCTAAAAAAATAAAAATCAGCACTTACCTTGCCTACACATACATGCTCTATCTTCTTTCAAAATTTCCAGTGCTCAACATAGGGTGTTTTTGATGAATTATTCAAGCACTACATTCCGTCAGTGAACTGACGGTTTGACAGACTGAAGAGAACCCATGCTGTGACACTTGTCCGATAGGATTAGCAAATCAGTCTGTTATAGTGATTTGACAAAGGTGATGAGATATATATATATATATATATATATATATATATATATATATATATATATATATTTTTTTTTTTTTAATTAATACTGAAAATCGCTCAGGCAGCTTTTTTTCCTGAGCTGATAGTAAACTGATTTTTGGAAATCCAGTGACATAATATAGTAAAATTGTATTGTGTTATAGTTTAGCTTACAATGGAGGGAATATTTATCTAAGTTTGCAGTAACCAAGCCATCTGCATACACTGTTACCCTGAGGGAGGAGATATATTGGTTTAAGTCATTTAGGAACAAGAGGAACAGATCTGGAACAATAACAGAGCCCTGGGTGACATCTGATGAGACATTTCTGGTATTTGTCACTGTCTTCCTGAAAGGTTCATTTAGGTGGGTAGTTAGAGATCCACTGTAGTACCCTAAGGCTAAAATTTAGTGCTTCTAGTTTTTTGATTTGGATATTATTGTTAACATATTAAAGGCATTGACCTTATTACATAGGCCATTGCTTATGTCTTACGTTGGGGTATATGGCATAAGAACAGCATACAATATAGAGCATTGTAAAGGTAGTAAGACCATGCTGGTTATCTGTAAGTAGACCATATTTGTCAACATGATTCACTAGTTGTTGGTATGTCATTTTTTTCTCTATGGTTTGTTGGATGGTTGAGGTTTAGGATTTGGCCTATTCTCGTGGAGTTTGTTGGGTTTTTTAGATTATAGTATAAGCATAATGTGAGCATGTGTTTACTGATTGGTTATCAGTCCAGTCGGCACAGAAATGTTATAAATGAGATGAGGGAAAATGTTTTTGCTACATATGTAGGTGATATTTTAAGGAAGGAGGGATGTAGTCTGCCGCTTTTGAAGTAGGACCTTCTGCCAAGCTCATTCACCAGTTTGAGGACTATTGGAATATAATCATTTTAAAATCTAACTATAAAGATCATGCAGCTGTATTGAATAATACATTACAGCTGCCAATCAAATTAGTGTCTAATGTGTATTTTATCAACTTACACTACTGTTTTCCTGAGTGTTTATATTATTCTACTGGTATACAACCAATGTCACTGCAAAATAAGTACGCATGACTTGTATGTCCTAGTACATGAAAACAATATATAACCTGGACAAGTCACAAAATGCTAATACAATAAGTGACACTGTCACTGCAGGAAAAAATACAGTCACTACATTGGCAGTCAGTTCAGCCAAGAAAGTCCTCCTGGAAACATTTTATAAAATGCTGAGAATTTCATGTGGATCTAGAACAGCAGTGAAATAAAAAGGTACATGCAGGAAATGTTTTCATCATTTCTGCATTGCTTAAACTGGATTTGCGTTGCTCAAACAAGGATACAGGACTGGCAGCATGTAATTACTGGAACATACCTATTCTTGTCAAAAATAAAACTTATTTAAGGAGGAAGCTGAGTGCAGAAATTATTACATTGCATCACAAAGAAACTATAAATCCTGGGTTGTTACCATATCTTCACAAGGGGCCTTCATGGCTGAGAGACCAAGGTATCTTGGGTATGATTTCCAGTAAGTGGGAAATTGGAAAACTCTAGCAGGCAGGCTGTAACTTGCACACCATCAACAAAGAAGCATTCTTCACACATTAAGGATTCTGATGGGAAGAGAAACCTGTGCATTCTGGGTAAAGCTTTTCTGCATAACGGATACCATCACGAGAAAAATAACAGTCTCAGATCAAAGCCAAGAAAGTTACTTCATCATATACCACCAGCACATTTTGCCTTGTACTCCTCCAAAGATAGACTAATGAAAATTCAAGCAGGTTTAAGAAAAAAAGTCTTTAGGCATCATCTTTTGTCGATCAAGGATATTTAGAAAGGGCCAAATTGAAGAAACCATTTTAAATGCTAACTTTTTTAGCATTGTTTATATAATTAAAGCCTTCCCATTTTCTATTATTTCCTTGTGTTTGCCCATTAGTACTATAACTACTACAGTATAATTCTTATATGGAAAAAATACTAATCTTAAAGGCTCGACTCCATGATGGTTGGCATGCCACTTTTTTTTCAGGTTACTGGCACGTGGATCAGGTGATCCAATCAATGTCAAACCTAACAGGTAAACTAACAACAAGGAAGGGGGTTGGCTTTTATACTGACAAATCTTGATTCTTCAGCACTTATGTAGAATACTGGTTAGTGAGAAGGTGTGGACATATAAGGTACAAGTATCTGCATTACGCACTCAAGAAATGTAACAGTGGTGAAAGAATGGTGAAAAAAAGAAGTAGAAAACTGTAAATATAGGCTGCTGACAACTGTACAAGCTGACGTCTTAGATTATAGTTACATGAGCTTAAGCCTTTCTGGAGCTTTGAGTGCAGTGCATTGCCTTAACCACTTGTCCATTTGCCTGACCAACCTTGACCTTTCCATGGTACAATTGCAGCATGCTTTAGGCATCTAGCTAGCCTGTCAGATAGCACAATACTTAGCAGACTACCTGACTTATGTGATCTGGCAACAAAAAAACAGGCAAATATGGAATGGATATTAGAGCCAAGAATCCATGTTGGATTCCTATGGACTGGAGGATTGACTGAAATATGCAATGTCTGAATTGTTTGTATTGCAAGTCAGATCCAGCCAAAACTAGAGTCTTGTAGATTACAGATCAGATCCATGTATTTAAGATTAGATTCCTATGGACAGATAGCAAATGGCGAAGCTAAGTTTATTAAAATAGACAAATGGTCTACCATATATCAAAATAAACAGCAAGCTGAGGGTGTGGATATGTTTTCCATGGCTTCAACATGTTAAGAAGAATAAATGCGTAGATGTTTGAGTATAGTCTGGTGCCAACAATGTTTAACTGATAGATTAAAGAGAAAAAAGTTGCTTTAGTGAAATGGCTCACACAATGTGGCAGAGCAAAATCAGCTCTATGACGTCAGATGTTTACTTTATCAAAGGTTACTTAATTCAAAGATGATTTTTCCTTAAGCAATGGGAAGAGGATATTACATTTCCTAACAGGATAGTACCTCTTCCTGTAGGTAAACTTAAAAAAAAGGAAGTGAAAACAGGCATAATGTTGAAATTATACATTGCCAGGAAGTGGAGTTCTGTTTTAGTAGGAAACATGATGCCTTGCCCTTTGCAAGAGAATAATCATTTCAGTACAGCACCTTCGTCACTACCACCTCATTAGTACACTGTATGGAAAATCTTACTGCTGAATCAGACGACAGTTCCTGCTTGTAAGAGAACACAAGCAGTGAACATGATGGTTACCAGCATTCTATTTTTAATTTTATGCAGAACTGTTTAGTTAGTGTTTTATGCCTTACTAAAACTCACGATTGTTGCCAACATTTTATTTTTCTTTTGTGCGGAATTAATCACTTAGTGTTTCATGTCTTACTAAAGTAAGGTACAGGTCTAGATCTCTGGTTCTAGTGTTTTCAGGACTGTTTGATTTGTGGATAAATAAAAGGTCTTGGACTGCTGGATTCCCAATGGCCTAGAAATAAAGGCGGGCGTAACCTCTAAAGAGTCTGTAGGACTTCAAATACATGGATAAGGCCTCCAGCATCTCTTGATAGATCAGGTCCTTTTGTTTCTATACTCTTTTTTGTCGAGAACCTTGTGTCTCTCTCTACTTGCTTGATATGTTTAGTAAAATACATTCCAAAGGAGGCATTGTATTCTATGATAGTCCTGATCAGTGCAGAATATAGAGGGGTCAGGACTTTTTTAGTCCTAGAGAAAATTTCCAGTGTGAGCAGGTATGCCTGAGAGATGGATTTCCTGACTACTTTTGCAACATGATGGTCAAAGGAAAGGGAGGTATCTACTCATGTTCCAAAGTCTCTCACAACACCTTTACTTTGTAGTGTGGTAATTTTTATCTACCCATGTTCCCAGGTCTCTCACAACACCTTTGCTTTGGAGTGTGGTAGTTTGTATCTACCCATGTTCCAAGGTCAAGGGTTTACAGTAACACCTTTGTTTTGGAGTGGGGTAATTTCTATACTATAAGCTGGGTGGTGGGTTTGTTTGCAGAATGCAACAAAAATTGAATTTTTTAGTATTTCGTTTTAAACCAGTTTTAGTACACCAGCTATTAATGTGTATAAGCTCACTTTGTTCATAGGTTAGTACTAGGCTAACTGCCCTTGCAAGCCATTTTAAGTCTAGCCAGTTATCCCTTGTGAGACTCAAACCCTGCACCTTGTGTTTGTAAGGCAAACACCTTAACCATTAGGCCACCTTCCCAAATGAATAGCCCATGTAAGTCTAGAACCCACAACCCTGTACACTATAGTAACAGCACTTAACCACTAAGCCATCTGAACTGTGTTCATCAAGTATAGCACTCAGTTTATAAATGTCAGCAAAACTGGTTAACCAAAGTTTGTGATTTTTGATTCAACGAACAATGAAGTACATTCCAAATAGCAAAGATTCCAAATAACCCTATAGTACCCAACTTGTTACTTTCAAGCTCTCTGGGGACATATATGCCACTCACTCAGTGTGAGTTCAGTCCCTCAGCATATTTGCTATCCATCTAACTACATAAGGATCAATTTGGAGTGCTTTTAAGTTAAGCTAATTAGACTATAGTTGTGGACCCCACTACACATACACAATTTATAAATAGGAACAACCAGTAATTATTTCCACACCCTGGGAACATGTGCTTTCCTGAGTAATAAATTAAAAGTTACATGCAGTGAATAGGCTAACTTCTGTCTTACTGACTGTATAATTAAACCATCCACGCAGAAGGCACCATTCCTCCCTCTCCATTGTAGGAAAACTGTGCAAAGGATGCCACTATTCTTACATCTTTACACTGCAGGACTAGGTAGGGTATCTCAGGAGCGCTGTTCTCTGGCAGTGCGGAAAGATTACCTACAGCTAACTTGTTGCTGGACCAGTTACACCAGGAAATACTGGGACTTTCTCTTACATCTAGGCCCTAGGTTTAACTGGACAAACTGTAGACCAGCAGACTAGACAAACACATAAACTAAACCATTTTTAAGGATTGTAAGAGTTTAAAAACATTTCATTGACCCCCCCCCAAAAAAAAAAAAAAAACTTGGAGGAGCAGGAGGTAACATTTTTAAAATTGCGCTATAGTTATTCTGACTGCATTTTACATAAAAATTGTGAGATGGTATTAATACAATGAAATATTGAAGCAGTATAATTTTAAACTAATGCCACTGAGAATGAAGACAGAAACAACTATTCTTATCAGGTTATTTAGAAATATAAGTTTCAGCCTAATGAATGTTAGCTTCTGATAAACCTAATGAAAAAACTGCAGCTGGAAAATATGTTAAAATAAAAATGTCAACCCTTAGGATTGTAATTATGAACAAACATTACAGCAGATAATGAGGCAGGATTTGTGTGTTGAATAAATGATGTAAAGGCGGCTGCTGTCAGCAAATGTAACTTCCAAAAATACTCTTAATATTGTTTTAACAGAGGGAGCAGTAAACAAAAATGAGTAAGACGGACTGCATTGGTATGTTAATAGTGTGCAGTAATACATTTGTAAGTAAATGGGATGCATCCAAGTAACTAATGCTTGTTAAAGCTGCTTTGGGAAACTTGCAAAGAGACAAGAATGTTCCTGAAGCCATTGTATTAACCAAATACAGACTGTTCATTGATAAAACATAGACTAAAGCCAGACTTGCTGCTAAATTTGGACAAAGTAACTTTACATAGAGGTGTGTGGGTCACTTTTACAGTTATTTATTCTTCTCAATTTACCCAGCTTTCTAGCTTGGGCTCATTCAAAAACTTTGTGGTACAAAAGGCATTTTACTGTCCACAAAGTTTATAAATGAGGTAGTCGATATAGTACTAGGTAAAAGAGAACATTCCCTGTGTGACCCCAGTTATATTCATGTGAAGGTTCAGAATAATTTAAATAAACTTTGTTATTCAGCGGGTTTAGATACTGAGATTGTTTTTTTTCTAACACTGCAATTTTTTTTTTAGTTCTGGCATTGGTTCTTGGTTCACTGTTAACTCACTGTTGAGCCACAGGCACCTGTTATGTAGAGTGAAAGAACTGCTTAAGACTAGAAACTGACTTAATGGTACTTCACGTAGTCATTATTCCAACATGCTGGATCAGGATTCACTCTGTTTGGGGTGCCCTACTGGTGCTGTACATCTCAAGTGATCACAATATCTCCGTCAGAAAATCACTGACTCTATTCACTGAACTTGATAAGGATAATACTTGGATTCAACTCTGGGCAACAAATCCCCTTTGTTATACCTGTCGTTTGCGTGCTTGTTATTCCAGAAGTTGTGTACCTCGGTTCATAAGTTTGGTGAATAATCTTAGTGCTTACTGGCCATTGAAGAAGTTGATGTCCTGGATTGCAAATTCGAACACCGGGGTGCCATGTAGTCATCCAAAACCTTATTGATAGTGTGGCTTGGCATTCTGAATTTAATTGACTTGGAGAACTTATTACGTAGGCATGACAGTCTTTGAGATATGAAGTAATCATGCTCCGAGGTACAGTTAATATTAATTTTATTGATACCAAGTGTTCTCTTGTATTCAAGTAAACTGTGTGCGTGTGGCGGTGGTATTCTAAGCAAAGGGTTTCAAATAGTAAGGAGTCCTTTAGCAATCACTGGATGTCAATTATAGTTGTCCTGTAAGAAGCCCTTCAGATCTCTTTGTGAGGAATGTCTGTACTGTCTACAACTGCACCAAGGGTTCCTAACCTTCATGCACACCCTGAGTATAGATCTTCCTTTTAAACAGAACCAGCATTTTATGTCTGATCCTGGCTGCTCCTGTATCAATGCACATGTACTTAATATGGAGGGACATACATTTTTTTTTGCATAAGTAGCTTGCATTTATTTTTTTTTTGCCATCATTTTCAGTTACATTTAGAAAAAGTATGTCCTACCAAAATCAGCAGCAAGTTGTATTTAGTACTGCATATGGATCAGTGGAGATTTGGTGCAATAAAATCGCAACGTACATGGGTGCCATATTGGTTGTTACTGTTGTCATATAATGTGATGCTTGTGTGTGTTCCTGTGTTGATATATAGTAACAAAAGCTTTATGATGCATTATTTACAGTTTTTCACAACGTGGGAATTAAGGAGATGTGACATTAGTGTTCAAAAATGAAACTCTTTCTCCATGCCCAAATAAGGAAACAGAAATTCATGCAGTATTAGACACTATTACAAAGACAATACACAACTGCTGTCCTATGCGCACATCACTTCTTTGCATAGCTTTAATGTCAGCAAATGTAGCATCATAACATTTGGCAAAAATAACAAAACTTATCATTACAAAATAAATGGTCAAATAAAAAACATGGCATCATCATTAAAAGATCTGTGAACAGTGGTAAGTAACAATTTAAACTGTAGTAAATGTGTACTTTCCAAAGTCGGGAATGTATATTATTTAGCCCATTGATTTCTACCCCCCACTGTACTCACAACCACTCTAATTTCAAATCTCTCCTCCATTCTTACCTTACCTCAAACTAGGAATGTTCCTGCTCCCTTCCCACCTAAATTATACTCCCCAGGATTCACGAACAGCTGATTTCCGTGCAGGAACAGTATAGGAGGTCCTGCACAGAAAATGGTCACTGAGCGATCTAGGAAAGTGCCGTTTTCACGTGCACGAGCAGCCCTACACTATTCCTGCATGGAAAGCCATGCGGGATGCAAATCACCTCATCTGCTGGTAGAACCATGCAAATGAGGTGATTTTGTGATCCATGAAGCTGGCCGGACTTAAACAGAGGCAGGACAGCTCGTGGAAGACATGTATTACAGTCAAACACACATGCCAATGGCCAAATATAAGGCCATTGGCATTAATAACAGGTTATTTATTTTTTTTAAATTAAACTTTTTTTTTGGCCAATCACGGCCATTTAAGCTTAGGGCAGAGGCGTGCAAATGGGATTGTGCTGAAAATAAACAAAATATGACAAAAGTCAATTTTAAGTTAATCTGCATTTTGTCATTATAATCAGTGGCATGCATAATGTAAACAATACCAGGGAGCACTGGTTGTCAAGGGGAAAGGGTCCATTTAAGTGCAGTAACTAATGACTTACACACTGGGGTATGCAAATGAGGGGGAGTTATACTGAATCACACATTTCTTCAAAGTGTCAGCTTGTACCTAACCGTGTAGGTGCAGCAATACACCAGTGCAAGTCTAAGAGCAGGATGACTTTCATAAGGGAGTGTATCATGCTTGCTGTAAGCTCATTGGACCTCTGTGGCCTGTGTCTGCCCTTAGCTATGCACAGTTAAGGAAGGGAGGGTGTCAGATGTGCCTGAGCACTGTGTATATAGCCTAAATGGGTGTGCGCACTGCACACTGAGGTACAAACCGAAAAAAAAAAAAAAAACGAGGAAATGGCAGCACTGTTTCATATGAGCACTGGGTATGCGTGGCACACCTCAGGGCTTAAATACGGAGGAACTGGGAAGGGGAAACAGCAGTAGGAAGGCAATCAACGAGAACTAGCACAGCTAGCAGGTTGAATGTATCAGAATCAGCCAGTTACACAGGCAGCAGCCCAGTACACTAATATAAACTATGCAAACACCCTACAGACTATTTTTTCCCACAAACTCTACACCACCTGTGTACATAGACGGGGGATTTTTAAAGCTAGCTAAAAATGTTAGAGGTTGCTGCTGCTTTACTCCATCACTGAGGGTGTTGAGGAGGAGAATGCTGACAACCGACCCACAGTGAGGAGGAGGAGGAGAAGAGTGTACAGACCCAGGGTAACCTACCAGGGCCTACATGAGCTGGAGATGGTAGAGCGCTATAGGGTGGACAGGGACATTATACAGCAAATCGTTGATTTATGCCAGCCACGCCTTAAACACACAACTAATAGAAGGGAACCCATCCCAGTCGATAACAAGGTATGCCTAGGCTTAAGAATACTAGCCACAGGTACCTTTCAGAGACCAACTGGAGATATCATGGGGGTCTCACAGGCATCAGTATCCAGGGTACTCCACCAGTTCCTGGATGCCATGACACAGCATTCCAATGAGCACATTGCCCGTATGCATCTCTTCTACCATATAGCAGAATACCCTGAGGTAGTTGGTGTTATAGCCTGCATGCACATCCACATTAAAGCACCACCCGGTGAGCAGGGCAGGGTCTACATAAACCACAAGGGTTTCCCCTCCATCATCTGCCAGGTCATGTGGGATGCCAAGGGCATTATCATGAATGTGTGTGCTGGCAGCCCTGGAAGCTATCACGACTCCCACATCTGGCATTGCTCACAGCTCTATCAGGCATTTGCTAGGGGGGGCATCCCATAAGGCCATCTAGTGGGGGATGCTGGCTATGCACTGGAGCCATGGCTGATGACACCTATCAGAAGTACACACACACCTGAACAAGAACACCATAATGAGGCACACGCACAAACTAGGATCATTGTAGAGTGTGTGATTGGGATGCTCAAGTCACAGTTCCGCTACCTTGACATATCTGGTGGAGCCTTGCAGTACTCTCCAGCTACATGTACACAAATGTTCATAGTATGTGCCATGCTACACAATATGATCCTGTAGAAACAGCTGCAGTAGGAACAGCATGGGGTAGGGCCACACAGCACCCCACCATTGCCAAGGACAGCACAGGCACAGAGGGACTCGGAGGAACATCCTGAGCCTACCCCTGTAGGCAGAAGGAGGCGTGCACAGTATGCCCAGGCCTTGGCAAAGAGGCAATGCATTGTGCACACACTGATACTGTAGGGACCCAGGGACTGATGCCTCTCTCCGACTCGCACATACAGTAAAAGGGATGCCAAACATGACACTACCTGAGCTTTACCATGTACAGGGAGTCTACTATGTGCATCCAACATAGTCAGTCCTCCAGCACTGTCCTCAATACTGGCCCAGCAGCAACGTATGTCACTCTTCCTATCACTCTTCCTATCAATTACTGAATGGAGTAGTATGTTCTCATACTTGTATGTATGATATGGATGCAAGCATGCAAGGGAATTGGGTGGCTGAATGGGATAGCAGCAGACAGATGCGTAATACTATAGTGTAGCAAACTAGTTAGGTAGGAGTTCATTCCCTAGCCTGGCAACTGTGTAAGTGTGAGTGTTTGTGTGAGAGAGTGTGTGTATCCTTGTAGAGACCTGATTTTGTAGTCATTCACACTTAAAACACTTCCCTTACCCCTCCTTTAGCACAGCTGCTGATGTCACTCACCTTCAAAGATACCTTTGGACAGCTCTCTAACATATAAGCTCTGTGGCGTGTGTGATAACTGCATTATACTATAGTGTAGCAAACTAGTTTGGTAGGAGTTCCAATCCTGGCAACTTTTTAAATGCGTTTGTGTGAGTGTGTGTGTGTATCTTTGTAGACACCTGATTTTGTGGTCATTCACACTTAAAACACTTCCCTTACCCCTCCTTTAGCACTGCTGCTGATGTCACTCACCTTCAAAGATACCTTCGCACAGCTCTCTAACATGTAAGCTCCATGGCGCATGTGATAAATGCAGAACAATGTAGTAGCAATAATTACATAGGTAGGGGTTTGAATCTCATTCCTGGCAAGTGTTTGTGTGTGTACATATGTAATTCTGTACCTCAATGATTTTGGCCCCATTTACACCCAGTACACATCTCAGTGCCTAACATTAGCAGGCCTGCAGATATCATCCACCTTAGAAGTACCTGTTAAAACCCTAAACCATGTAAGGTCAGTGGTGCATGGTGTAAATGCGTAACATAATGGCCCGAAAAGATAGTTAGAGGTTTGAACCTCACACCTGGCAAATGTAAATGCGTGTGTAGGGTAAAATATTTTGTGGAATCTCTCACCCGCTACATCACCCAGTGCCAGTATTTACAAGGGCTGGTAATGTTCCTCACCTTAGAAGCACCTTGGGACAACATCCATCCTATAAGCTCCGTGGCATATGCGATAAATGCGCTACACTGTAGTAGCAATACATAGCTAGGTGGGGGTTTGAAACTCAGTACTGGCAACTGTGCGTGTGTGTGTGTGTGTGTGTGTGTGTGTGTGTGTGTGTGTGTGTGTGTGTGTCATCAGTATCCTGTTTGGGGGTTGGTGTGATTGTGTAATAACAGGACCCACTGTGGGGCAGGTTTTGCTAAATTGTTATGTTGAGGACCCAGTATATGTCACAATGTCCACATTACAAGGCCAACAGTTGTCAAACACCATAGAGGTTGGTGTAAACAATCCACAGTCCTAAATGTCTAGTGCCATGTGCAATAACTACATGACAATATGGATTAGTGAACAATATAGGCAAACCTTCTAATACTCAGAGACCACTCTCCACCCACGTAACATACACAACACACCTGACTAGGCAACAACCACTGCATCGGTTGTTCCCCTGCATATTGCCTCAGATAGTACCCACGGTGTGATTGCAGTGGACTTGCATGCCTGTTGACCACAACAGTGCCACTGACATCAGAAAGTATTTTGATGTGTTACTACATCTGACTGTGTGCTCTCCAGCAAATAAAAGGACATGGCACCCTGTTCCATCCCCTCAGTAGCCCAATCAATGTGTACAATAGCCCTTTTGCCATGGTCCCTACTGAATGCCTGCAACAACTGTAGAGTCTGCAAACGTACCCCACAAAGGGAATACCATGCCTTATACACATGCCCTGTATGGACAGACACCACTAACTCCACTGAATACCCATAGCATACTGTCAATGTAGATGCAATCACTACCTCAGTTACATAGCCAGGTCTCACCAAATGAGGTCAGGAATGCTACATCAGAAGATACCAATCTGTCCTCACAACATGCCCCAGAGACCTCAAGCACACGTTCACATGTCAAATAACATGCATGTGGGGACATGTGCACAACCCAGACACTGCCTATGTTATGGAATATAGATCACATACATGGGAAGCAGTGCACATTACTGGCCACCCACAATAGAAATCTGGATGAGTGGATGGGGAATACAATACCCACCCCTGGGGGACCACTTCAGTGACTATACTGAGCCACACTGGGGACTATTGTCATGTGGCCTGATGCCAGGGTATTCCCTTGGGCTAGCCTTGTAGAGCCTTCAGGCCCATTCACCTTCTACACACCTATGAAGCAATGAACCTATGGATCTCAGTACTGGCAAGTGTGTGTGTGTGTGTGTGTGTGTGTGTGTGTGTGTGTGTGTGTGTGTGTGTGTGTGTGTGTGTGTGTGTGTGTGAATAGTAATCCCAGTGTGTTTGGTTGATGAATATCCCCTGTGGCTGTGGTCATTAGCAAACAGAGGTGTGTCCAGACCAGAACATATAGCATTCTTCATTCTACAACAGATGTTGTACATCAGCATATACCTGTGTACAACCCTCAGCCCTATAATCTGTGAGGCATATCCAATCACTGTGTTACAGACCAGGGATTACCATGCACATACTGTTTCCTCCCTCTGACATGGTGGATGTGTCACCACACTGCCATACCCTGTGGCCTAGCTGCAGGTCCACATCCTGGTGACACACAGATGCCTAGAACAGAAATGGGATACAGCATGTGAGAACACATTCACTCAGCACTTCACTTGTGGGGGGAGAGAGGGGTAAACCTGGCACTGAATGTGCTGCCAAGACTGTGGCAAATATCTGTTGTATCAGGATAGGTATTAGCTTTGTGCAGTAACTCGCAGCACTTGTGTTTAATGCTGTGGAGGTTGTTGATGTAGTTATCAAAGGCTGTTGTGACTGTCATCAATGTCTGCTGCATCTCTGCTGCCATAGATGCCTGTCAGGGATTCATGAGGGATCCAAGGTTGTGTTTGAGGCTAATAAGGGAGTTCAACAGTCATGGGACACCACCTTTCCCTGGAACAGTGTACTCCTTCTGATCTACACTTCAGTAATGGCAGGGGACTATCACATTGTCTCCCAGTTTTTGGAGGACAGTGTCTGGGTTCTGCTGGCTCTGGCTAGTACCTTGCATTCGTGTAACTGTTTGTACAGTGTGTATGTGTATGATTCCACAGTCATGTAGCTACTTCCCATTGCCATGATTGCAGTGAAGACATCCACCCCTGTTTTCATGGCTGCAAAGTCAGGTTTGGTGTTGCCAGGTGGTTATCTTTGTAGGGGGTGTGGCTTACATGTTGAGTTCCATGTTGATTACAGCCTGTGTAATTTTCACCATGCAGGGATTGACATCTGTGGATGAGCAATGGTCCCATATTTAAGTGGTCAACACAGGCCAAGGCTGTTGCATCCTCTTTCTGTGGTCAGTATAAGATGGTCTAGGACAGTGGAAATGATGAATCCCAAAACTGTTGGGCCACTGTACTGGCACTTGGCTACATTCCCCAGGTGATGGAGGGGTAGTTGAAGACTCGTACTATGTCAGTGTTGCGTTGGACCATGATAGATGGCAGGATGTTGAGGAATGTGCATTGACAGTCTAGGGACATAAATGTGGACCCATAGCAGGCTATGGTCTGGATTGCACTATTACCCCAAGGCAGTTGTACTGGAAGTATCTCCAATGCATTATGATGGGTTACTAGTCTGAAGGTGTTCTTATCTATAATGAATATGGAGATGACCCCACCTGTGGAGGTGTGGTGTGGTCCATGTTTGGGGGCTGACAGCTGTGGAATGCATCGTAGCCTGATACTGCAGGTCTGCTGTCTGCTGCTGTGAGCCCTCTCCATTACAGCAGACGTGTCCTCCACTCCAATGACTGCTATGAGTGACTGCATCCTGACAGATGTGCACTGTTGAACAGCATGACCCTCAGTTTGCATGCATGTGTAGCTGTTATGGTGGCAATAACATTAGGAACACTGCCTAATAAGGCACCATAGGGGTGTCAAGAGACTTATCCAGTGTCTGGCAACCCAGCGGTGACAGATGTAGGACATCCATGGCAAATCATTGGGTTCTGTCAATCATGTCATCCCAAGCAAAGAGGTTCTGGATCCCCTGAGAATGACACATAACATGTAAGCCAATGTTGCAGTCAACCATCTGTTGATAGTACCGCACCATCATTCTGGGTGACAGTGGTACACTGTCCAGGGCTACTGTCACACCTGCCTGGACCACATAATCAGAGAGTTCAACCATGTCTCCTGTCATGTAGTCCAGGGATGTGTGTCCCAACTCATTCACACCCACATGGATATGGAGTGATACTCATAGTTGTTGTGGAATGACATGACTGGCTGTGTCATGTGTTAGATGCTGGCATGTGATTGATATTTGGTTGTTACCTGCTCCATTTTCATAGGTTCATAGGTAGGTACTAGGCTATCGGCCCTAGGGCCCATACAAGCCTAGCCAAAAAATGTACCCTGGCTTTCGCCACCCAAGAAAATTATTTTCCTGTGCCCCTGTCGAGCAGAGCCAAAGAAGTAATCCCCAGGGTGAATTTTCCATTTCCCATCCAATCATCAAGATTTTTCTTGAAGAGTGCTAATGAGGAGCTCTGACATAGATAGATAGTCTGTTCCAGAGTATGGGAAGTCTCTGGGACAGGAATCTATCCCTCCAGCATGTTCTGTTTATTGTGGTGACAAGGTTTAGGTCCCTAGAGCGTGTAGCTCAGAGGGATTGGGATTTCTTTAAGTGGAGCATGTCCAACAGCTCTGGGTTTGATATAGCTTTGTATGTTAGGCAGAGATCACCCCTGAGTAGGCGATATGTGATGGAGTAAAGCTGTAGTTTTTTGAGACGGTCTGCATAGGGCATCTGTTTGAGGCCAGTAATACTCTTTGTGAAGTATTTCTGTGGTCTTTCCAGTTGTTTTCAACTTAGTGAGTGGGATGTGTGTGCCTCAGTGTTGAGTTACCCATGATCACCATGTGCAAGGTGATTAGCCTTAGGGGCTTAGTTTGGGGGCATACTGTTTAGGTTAAATATGTGTCCCTTGGCATGTGCATGTTGCGGTGTCTGAGTGGGTGTCTGCCTTGCTGGTCTGTGCTGTTTGGGTAGATGTCCATTGAATGCCTCTGGGAATGTGGGTGTGTGGCATTTCACTGTATGTCATGGCTGTCAAAGTGGGTATCATGGTGAGCTATGTGTTCTACATGGTGTGGTGCAGGTGTTGAGCTTATCCTCTTGACCTGCTAGTCCAGTCTTTGCTGGAGAGTGCATATGTCCACATTGGGTGATATATGGGTAACCCTCACAGGTCTGAGTGTTTGGAGTTTAGAGGGGAGGGTTGTCTGTGTACATGTGGCAGTTGCATCAGTGCCCCAGAATGGACAAGTGCACCAGGTTAATGGGGGAAAGCACAGATAACCACCCTTCAAACATGCCAGGAGGGATGGACATAACTAGTAAGTACTGGGGTGACATCTGTGATGAACAAGTACTGCTGATGGCTCACAGGTGTGCCACACTTCTTAATACAATAACCTGGTGAAGTTCCAAGCCATAATGCTAGTTGAAGTGCAAGGCAGAACTAGAATGATGTAGGGGTGAACAGAAGGCAGACTGTCTGCCACCTGTAATACTGTACCACAGCTGTGCAGTTAGCAGCTTTGACCATATGATATAGGCAGGGAGTTTAATCCCATTATTGGCAAGTGAGTGCGTGTGTATGTGTGTGTGTGTATGTGTATATATATATATATATATATATATATATATATATATATATATATATATATATACATGCGTGTGTGAATCATGTATTGTCTGCCTCATACCATTTTTGACCTGTGTACTACCCTTTACTCCAATTTAGTGGACCTGTTGATGTCATCCACCTTAGAAGTACCTTTGGAAGAGTTGGAAATGTATACGCTCTGTGGCATGTCTCATAACTGCGTAGCACTATAGTAGGAATACCTAGATAGGCAGGAGTTCTAATCCCAATACTGGCAATTTTGTGTGTGTGTGTGTGTGTGTGTGTGTGTGTGTGTGTGTGTGTGTGTGTGTGTGTGTGTGTGTGTGTGTGTGTGTGTGTGTGTGTGAATTATGTACTGTCTGGGTCATACCATTTTTGACCTGTGTACTACCATTTACATTTCCTTCACTCCAATTTAGTAGACCTGTTGATGTCATCCACTTTAGAAGTACCTTTGGAGGAGGTGGACATGTACAAGCTCTGTGACGCATCTCATAACTGTGTAGAACAGTATTAGGAATACCTAGATAGGCAAGTTTTCTAATCTTAATGCTGGCAACTGTTTGTGTGTGCATGTGCGGATCATATCTTGTGTGGTTTATACCATTTTGATGAGTATACCATACACGGCTGGTGACCACCTCCCACTGCCTTTACTTTATATAGTGTGGTAACAGCATCTGCCTCACATGCAGCAGGTTAAACCATTGTACAGTCCTCTGTACAGATGTGTCTGGAATATCCATATGTTTGAAACCTATATGTGGTCAGAAGTGGTCTGTGTACCTAAACAATGCCCATGTATGTGATATTATAGCCAAATAGGCCACAGTGCATGTACTGACACATATGGCAGCATGAGGTATCATACCTGACTGAAACATCATGCTGATAGGATGTCTGCTGCCCTCACAGGTGGCCAGCCTTGTAAGTGCAATACATGAGTCCAGATGCTTGGTTTTACAATTGAACTGTACCTGTTATGGGTCACAGTAAAGGCTGGAAGAGGTGTGGACTGTCATATTACGGTCCTAATTAGTATGTAACAGGAGCACCTTGCATCTTAAGTGGGGTGTGTACACAATTTATATCCACTGCATACCAGTAATGTGTCACACATGACTCTACCTTACGCCGTTTGTCCAGCACAATATGCTGGCCTCTGTCCAGACATCTTGGCACTGACAAGTTGTGAGCTATGCTACAAGAATGTTGAATTCACATCAGATAGGCCCCAGTGGTGACCACTGTGATGCAGTACAGTTAACCCCAGCACAAGTGAACATGCACAACAAGCAATATAGCTATTACATAAATCAATATAGCTATTACAGATGGTTGTGTGCATGGTAAATTGCAAGCACTTCACATACCTGGGGTATTACCAGGCAACAACAGAACAATATCATACTCACCAGCTTCAGGCTTCTGTCCCATATGCAGACCAGAGGGGCCTTAGGTAGTTGTGAGAGGGAGTTATTGTCAGCAGATGCACATGTGGCCTTGGTACAGGATGGAGGCAGCATGTCTGCACATCTACAGTACTAACTGCAGTAATGCATAATGTTCTGTCCTCACCATAGATGTGCGCCTCTGTGCACTAGAAAAACCCATCCACAACTGCAGTCGGACTTGACACATGCATGTAGATACAATACAGATATATTTATGTCTGATACATTAGTATACTAATCCTCACTGGGCCCTTACCTGCATGCTTCTCATCCAGTGTGTGTGTGCAGCCCACCTCCACAATGCTTCCCTCAGTGTCATGGCTTGTGTGTTCATTTTGTGGCCCAAGTGAGATGAGGAGCTCCTTGGTGGATGTCAGTGGGGGATGGATGGCTGAGCCCCCATCTGTGGCTAGCTGGTCCCTCACTACAGCAGCAGCCCATTGATGGGCATGGCATTTGAGGTCAGTGGCATGATGCACATGCTCATACGTTCTGCTATGTAGGCTGGCATCATTTACCCTGTGGACCACTCTGTTCCACAAGGCAGTCCTCTCCCGCACATCATCTGCTCTCCGTTCAAATGAAAGGGCATAATGTCAAATCACATACTGGGTGATGATGTCTGGTTTCCCAACAGAGAATGCTGGTAGGCGAGCACTCTGCATGTTACCTGGAAGACATAAACAGGAAAAATGTCACAGGACCTCATATGGTTGACAAAATGCACATCAACAGTGGGTATTACTTGCAAATAATTTACACTACACCAAAGCCTTCAAGCTGTCATGGCTATAGCAGCTTGCATTACACATCTGTCCCTGAGCTATCTTATTCCCCTCAATGTTCGACACTTGATTGCATAATCCTCTAACCTCCATTCATTTCTGTGTAGGGGGTTGACAGTGGGCATCTTTCATGTGGATGGTGTGTGGATGGTGGCAGGTCTGTGTTTGACTGTGGTGTGTGATGAAGCTCTGAGCACATGCATGAGGTCATGTAAGAGGCAGACAGTGATGTTACTATGCCTCATGGAGACATGCTGTTGTTGCCATCAGTAGGTAGTATGTACATGCTCACCATTGATGAGGGAAGGAGTGTGGTTGATGTGCATATCTCCCTGTACAACTGAGGTGGACAGGGTGGCAATGTTCCCACCTAACCTGTGTGATGCAGGTTGCCTATATCCACAACATGTGTGTATGAGGTGTTCTTTACCCCCAGTACAGGGGTAAATTGTGTTGTTTCATCTGAGACTTGCAACATATGTGGAGACATGGTGCAGTTGTCCTTGGTGGTGTGGATATGTCCGATTCATAGTCATAGCCTTACAGGAAGTCACCTGTGAACTTATATGCATGCTCTGATATAGGTGAACTTGCTTCAAAGTTATTGCCTGCACCTATGTGTCCCTATACAGCCAATGTAGCAACCTATTATGTGGTTTGTGTATTGCTGCTGTCCAACAAAGGGGATTACTCTGCCTTTATGGAGGCTGAATATACAGGTCATGTATTGCTGTGTCCATATAGCTACAGTGGATATGTAGGGTACACACCGCTGATACACTGCCTGGTATTTGTGCAAGTGGAACATGACACCACAAAAACTCATTTCATAATTCCCACCTGTAGTGTGACCTATAGCCTGTACAATTCAATTGAAAACATAAAACTCGGGTCTGTGAAAACATACGGAAATAATACTCGGTACAACAGGCCAGTTGAATGAGTGTGCACACCCTTAAACTGATATGTTTTGTATGCAGCTCTTGAGATGGTTACAGCATTCATCCATCTTGGTCTGGACTCTAACATCATGACACATTTTCACTTGGCAAAAGTTGGTCACCTTCCTAGAAACACCTTTGATTTTATTTCAATGGCATTGTACAGGTTAGGGGTCGCATAAAGATGAGAAACATTATGAAATGATCTTCTGTTTTCTGATTGTCATACAGCATACATACCTCACATTCTGACATGGCTGATATCCACTGTATATAGCTGTGGATATAGCTGGTGGTGGTAGGCATGGACAGAGGGTCATAACACAGGCAGACACTTCTCTAATTAATAGCTGAATATCATGCCTACTCTAGTACCCATATCAGTGTCAGGGGACTGCAGAAACCATTAGCTGTACACATTTCTGTCTGTTGTATGCACTGACACTGATATTAAACACATGTGCAACATGCACCAGAATGCTTGAAACCCATGTGATTTAGTATTGTGCCTTCCAGCTGAACATAAGCATACATACATGTGCTCAGGGGATACCTGGTATACATTTCTGTTGTATGTTAGTATGGCACACTGTAGCTACAGTCTTGCCACTAAATCATACATCTCAACCTGTTACAGTAGTACGTCTGGACAATGGCACACACAAATGGGTGTCAAAGGGGACATCAGTATTGATACTGTATTAATATAGCTGCACCATACATTAGTACGTTGATTGCATAGTAGGGTTTGACATCACTGTGATAACCTGGAAGATGTCCAACAGTCATAAGTAGGCTATTATGTTACAATGTCATTGCTCACAGACCTACGATTGGTTTGGCTGACATAACACAGGTCCTGAATATGTGTATGTGACTACAGATATCTGTCACAAGTGTGCTTATTGTCCAGCAAAACACTGTACAGTTAAATGTTATTAATTCAAGATATCACATGCAGTTCAACACACATCTGCAGCAGTACTTTACTATGCACATGCCCTCTGTAGATCTCTTAGCTTTACAAGATAAACCTGTATCATACTCATAATCACAGGTAACATGGATATGGAAAACATCCCATTAACTGTCCCCATCTGGATGGTAAAACCTACCTTTATGGTCAAGGTGTCGACAATAATTACATTTGTGGCACAGAAAAGTGCCAAGTTCATTACCCTTGACCTGATTATTATATTGTCTATCTTGTCTTGGACCACATAGAAGTTTCTTCAATGATTTCTTGTTTTTGAAGACGTAATGTGGAGTGTCACCCACTAGCTCCCTGACTTTTTCATCTGCACACAAGACATTCCAGTTCTTCTTATATATATCCTGTACAAGTTTAACATTACTGGAGTATGTAACTGGAACTTTCAAAAAAATTGTAACCCATAGATTTACCACTAACTCTTTTTACCATCCAGATATGGGAAGGGAGTTTACATTTGAATTAACAGCTAACTGTAATACCACACATTTAGTTTATCTGAGCTACTGTGTGAAATGTACTGCTTTCTATGTTGGTATGACCACACATAGACTACTGGATCGAATTAGGGACCATCTGTATGACATTTCTAGGAGGGTAACAATGAATGCACTATCCAAACATACTATGGAGGTGGGTGATGAACACACTTTTAAGTTTATGGTAATTGAGGTTGTTATACCAGGGATACGTGGAGAAGCAATTAAGAATAGAGTTGAGGGAAGGGAATTGGAATGGATCATAAGACTATGTGCCAATTATGGGAGGGGTTTCAATGAGAAATTGTCCATCCACTCTAAGCTGTTAGATAGACCCCTACCCAGATAAGATATTATTTTTATATATATTTATATATATATTTGTATATATATTTTGATTATGATTTTATAATGAAACTTTTACAATGATTTTTATTGTTATCATGAAAGTTTTATGGCATATATGAAGGTTTGAGTTTATTGTATAGTTGATTTAGATGCTTTGACTTTAAGAAGTTGTTTTTATTTGAATGTCTTTTGTTATTGGCTATGCAGATATTTAAAAATGATGATGCATTTCCTGATTGTATTGTCTGATGAAGCGGCTTTGCTGTGAAAGTGCTCACTTGTTCTTGCATTAAAGTTATATGATTTTATTTGCCGTGGTTTTGGTGACTCCTTTGGTTCCTGTTATATTTGATATTTTTATTGGAGCACCAGTTTACCTTTACTACCTTCTGGGTTTGGACATATATATGTATGTATGTATGTATATATATATATATATATATATATATATATGTGTGTGTGTGTATATATATATATATATATATATATATATATATATATATATATATATATATATATATATATATATATATATATATATATATATATATATATATATATATATACATATGTATGTATACCTCAGTATTTATTAGTAATAATGTATCTATATATTGTTGTACACATATGGATCTCTCTACATATCTCACTTTCTATCTCTATGTATGTTTCTATTCAAATATGTATTTTTATAGATGACAATCCTTCCTAATTGCGCACTCATCTCTTCCATATTGTAAACTGGCTGTAAAGAAGGGTATGTTTGAGACATCTTCAAACAATACAGCTGAGGTAGCTTACTGGTAAATTGCATAGGCTATGGTGTGTAAGGTCCTGGGTTCAAGACCTGCAAGGGCTGTTTATTTTGTTGCTAGGCAGAACAAGGACTGTTGGATACAAAGTTTTGAGCAGCTTTAAGCATGTTTGGTTGGGTTTGTGCGATGGTAAGTAGTGCTAACGTATGGTTAAATGACTAGGCATTTACACCATGTAGGCTTTGCTTACCAGTGCACAAATCTGCTTAGCATTTACATTTAAGCAATGCTTACACCTGCAAAGCATAGCTTAGCCTTGGTGAGCAGTGATCACTTTCCAGTCTGATAAAATTTCAATGTAATGACATCTTTAATAAGTGGACTTAATTCCCTGTAACATAATATGCTTTTATGTGCTGTCATTACAGTAGCAAGGGGTGTGAGTATACTGTATGGGACACCTGGATATGCATGGGTAGCATCACAATCTGTTCTCTTTGGATTTGTTTCATACATGGGTAGTATCCCAAGTTATATGCAGTCACACTTGCATGTTACACCAGCTACAGTGCACAGGTTGACAGAAATAGTTTAATGCAAACGGTATCATAATGTTAGTACTTTTAACCATGCTTTTACAAGTAAGAGTAGATTGCAGATTGTCATACTGGAACCATACACCCCTGAATGCAAAGCTGGACTCTGAGTGCTGAGTATCTTATTCTAGGTGTTTGAGCTGTATGTTTATATGTATCTCCTATTGGATATTGCTCTGATATGTTGATATTAACTGTAGACTACTATGTTCTTTGGACATGTCATTGGGGACTGCTGTCATGTTGTAATGGTATACCTTTCAGTTTCAGACATGTATCTTTCAATACATTTATACTAATGCATAACCTGTTGCTTATCTACTTTGTCTGTCCTCTGTACATATGTGCAGATGTCAGGAATTGTTATGGCCATGCCACTATGTAGGTATCCACATTGTATTGTGCTATGGGCATGGACACTGCTGCTAGTTCCAACATATGTGACATTCCTTAATGTGGGCCTTGCCCCGTTTCCTTGCCTGTGTGAGGGACATTACAGAGGTGGTGGCCTATAGATTCATATACAGTGGGTGGCAATACATCACAGCACAGGACATGTGGAGACAACCAACCAACATGGGGGACATATCCCCATATTTTGAAAAGATTCTATGTCATCAGTACTGTTATACACATGGTGGATTGATAGATTGACAGGGTTTCTGTGGACATGGATTTAGTGTGTGACGTCATGACTCAGAGTGATATGTCTCTGACATACCTTTCCACTGGCATGCTGTCCACAGCTGGCCACATGTCTGCCTGTCATGTATTGTGTATTCACCAGACAGTTGGTGTCCTTGGTAAATCACTGAAATAACCTTTATAATGTCATAAGGTTTGTTATATTACTTTATGTGGGTTTGGCGTTATATAAGAATATATATGTATTCAGTTTTAGTATATATTTCTTTTGGTTATTCACTGCATTCAGCACTTCATGATTCTGTCCCTTTAATGTTATGTAAAAGTTTCTGGGGTTAATGAAGTTCAATTGTGATGTCATTAATTAGATGTATTTAAATGGAGTATTTTATGTAAGATGGTATATTCTGATGAAGTCTCTTACAGGAGATGAAAGCCCTAAATATCAATAAATAATTGTATTTTTTATTTCCTGAGTACATTTACTATACTGATGGTTCTTCAGGTTATTTCAGTGATATTCATGTGGTTACTTTTGGTTTTTGTCCTTGGTAAATCAGTTGTGGACTCTGAGGAATGCAGTCAGTAAATACTCACCTCTTTTGCACAGCTCAGGTGACTGACTGCAAGAGGTTGACCAAGTTGAATGAGCAGGTATGACCTAACACCTGGGGTGAGGCTGTGTTTGAACAGGGCACACAGGTAAGGTGCCAGGTCACTGTAGTTCATGTAGAACACAGCCAGGGATATTCTTAGGTCCCATAGAGGCTGTATTCTTGGCCTTTGACAGTGGTGTTGTAACCTGTGCTACAGTAATACTGGGTGCCTGGTGGTGTATGGGTATTGTGATTTGTCCTTTGCGGAGGGGGGGGGGTACTGTTTGCACTGAAGATGCCAGCTAGTATATTGGCATTATTTGTTGGCTCAGTCTGGGAGGTACCATTGTCTAGTTGATGAGAACAATTTTTTGGTATTGCCATGAAGATTCTTTACATAACTGTATGAGGCCTTTTGGTTGTCTTTACTATGTGCTCCAGGTCTGTTCTCACAGCTAACTTTGTAGTATTTGATGAGGGATCTCAACTATTCATTGAGGTTGATAAGGGTTTATTTCCTGTCTGGGACTTCACCTTATTCCACATTGGTTCCCTCCTTCTGCTATACAGTTTCTTTATGGCAGAGGACCACCAGATCAGCTTCCTTTTTATGGAGGTGAGAGTCCTGGTTGTATTGGGTAAGGCAGTATCCATGCATTTGTGTACATGTTCATAGTACATTGATTCAGCTGTCATGCAACTAGTCTCAGTTTGCATGGCTGCTGTGAGGTTAGCCACCTTTGATTTTATGAGGCCATATTTAGCTTTGGAAAGGCTTTTCTTGGTGGTTACCTGTGAGGGGGGTAGAAGGGCTGTGGATTTCCAAAGGTGATTAATCTGTGTTCAGTTATAACAAGGGAGAAACTGACAACTGGTGTAGAGCAACAGTCACCCATGTTAGAAAGGACCAGGTTGATGTGATGTGCATGTGCATTGGTACACGAGTAGCTTTCCCAGTTAATGGTGGGGTAGTTGAAGTCCACCAGTATGATAGTGTTAGGTTGGACACTAATATTCTCCAGGGTTTTTATGGATGTGGAGTTTGAGACTTGGGACATGTATGGTGACCTATAGCAGGCTACAACCTGAACCACTGTCTTACCCAATGTCAGCTAGGCCTGCAGGATCTGTAATGCATAACATTGGTCTACCACTCTGGAGGTGTGTGCATCATTTATGAATATGAAAATACCACCAACTTTGGAGGTTCAGTCCATGTTCTGCAGCCAAAAGTTGTGGAATTAATTATAGGCTGGTACTGCAGGGGTTCCTCCTGCTGCCTTTGTCCAGGTCTCTGTTACAGCACAGATGTCATTGTTCCCCATGTTAAGGAATACTTCCAGTGAGTGAATTTCCAGATTTAAAATTCCAGTTTGCAGCAGCATGACCCTCTGATTGCATGTCTTTGTAGCTATCCTATATTTCTGTATACATATATATATATATATATATATATATATATATATATATATATATATATATGTATGTATGTATTTATTAATGTTTATATATATGTATATATGTGGCTATGACTGTGGATGTATATCTTTCTCTCTTGGTATATATATATATATATATATATATATATATATATATATATATATATTTGTCCACATATATGCATCTCCATACATATATACATGTATATATAGACTACCTGACCGATTCTACAGACTCCTTTCCCTGCTGTTGGATGACTGTACTAACTGATATGTTTTGAATGTAATCACTATTTTGTACGGCTCAGATGGTGTAATGGTACATTGCTTTGATCATAGTTTACAAGGCCCTGGGTCCAGGTCTTGGCAGGCCTTATTAGTTTGTTGCAAGGCAGAACAGTTCTGCTATGGAGGAAGGGATAAGAGCAATAATTACAAGAAGTCCCTAGTTTGGGCCACTTCACCCCCATTTATACAGCCTTTGGCCAGATTTGTTGCAGTAAGAGGTTTAGAGTGTGGCTCTGATGTCCGACTGCACTACATAATATACATGTTTGTTCTAACAAACATTAAACTTGTATTAACACTTTATGACTTGTAATTTTAATTATATTATCTGTATTACTTTTGACTTTGCATATATTTTAGCATTTGTGTTTTTTAATCATATACTCCCTGATTTTGTATTTGTATTTTTAATTGTATATTTATGCTTTTGTATACTGTATATTCCATACTTTACTTACGTTATATTCTGTTGACTGCTATTGGAGCTTTTTTCCCCAGGCCTCCACTGAAATGGGGCTCTGCTTGGCCCAGTAGACTTCCCTGGCCATCATTCTGGAAATAAATAAAATAAATAAATAAAAGGCATGTCTAGTTTCTGTGCCACCTTATACCTCACCTGTCCAACCCTTTGATTTAATTTATTAATTAACAAGGTTGGTGAACTGATTTACTGACCATCTTCAGTCGCAACACTGGTCCAGATGTCAGAAAACATAAAATAAATTGCAAGGTACATTTGCAGAATGTAACAGTAAACATAAGTTGCAAGGTACATTTTTTGGTGGTAAGAAGTGTACTTATTATGACAGTACAATATATATATATATATATATATATATATATATATATATATATATATATATATTTATCTATATCTATACACCCCGGTGTATATATACAAGAATGGCTATTTTTAATGCAGGAACAGTGTAGGAGCTCCTGTGCGGAAAATGGCCGCAGAGCGATCCAGGAAAGTGGCGTTTTCACATGCATGAGTGGCCCTACACTGTTCCTGCATGGAAAGCCATTTGGGATGCAAATCACCTCATTTGCTGGTAAAAACCATGCAAATGAGGTGATTTTGCAATCCATGAAACTGGCCGGACTTCATGCAGAAACAGTGTCAGAGCAGAAATGTATTCAGTTAATAACTGAATACATTACTCCATCTGAGTAAACAGAGGCAGGAAAGCATGTATTACAGTCAAACACACATGCCAAAGGCCAAATATAAGGCCATTGGCATTAATGAATGTTTATTTTTTTTTTAATTAAACTTTTTTTTTTGGCAGATCACGGCCATTTAAGCTTAGTGCAGCAGTGCACAAATGGGATGCTGCCAAAAAGAAAATAAAAATGAGAAAAGTCAATTTTAAGATAATTCTGCATTTCGCCATTATAGTCAATGGCATGCAGAATGTAAACAATACCAGGGAGCACTGCTTGTCAAGGGGACAGGGCCTGTCTAAGTGTAGTAACTAAGGATGTAGACATTGGGGTATGAAAATGAGTGGAGTTGTACTGAATTACAGATTTCCTCAAAGTGTCAGCTTGTACCTAACTGTGTAGGTGCAGCAATACAACAGTGCAAGTGTAAGAGCTGAATGACTTCATAAGGGGGTGTGTCATGCTTGCTTTAAGCTCATTGGAGTTCTGTGTCTCTTTTTTGCCCTTAGCTAAGCACAGCTAATGTGTTGTGAAGCCAGTTAGACCAGATTACATGTGTCCAGTGGACAGCTATGTATGGGGCGAAACTTTTTGGGGGGAACAGATTGCCCTTTTTTTTTTTTTAAATGTGAGAGTGGGATGTTGGGGAAGGATAGTAGGTATATTTGGGGTGGTAGGAAGCCAAGACAGCATACAGGGGCAGTATATGACACATGGGGGGTAAACACCTTTGACAGGTAGGGATATGTAAATAGGAAGCCCATGACTCCCCAAATGGAAACAGTGGGACTGAGGTCCCCACCCATAAGCAGTCACCACTGGACCTTCACGGTTACAAAGGTGGCTTTGCTGGGGGCTGAGCAGGAGGGGCAGGCTGACCGTCTCATTGTGCCACGTGGCCCTCAAACTGGTGTAGCAGATCTCCAAACTCCTTTCGGAGCTCGCTATGCACCAATCCCCAGACTTGGCTTTGGGTGATGGTATCCTGTCCGTGCCTGCTCCCAGGTAGGGACGAGCCCCATCCCCTGAGGCAGTTCCACCCAAAGGTGGTCCAGGACCAGCAGAAGAAGAGGTCCCGGGGTGGGTCCCAGATGTGTTGGGGCCCGGTTCCACAGCCAGATGAGGTGAGTCCGCTGGGGCCGGCCTTCCCAAACGTGCTATGGTGTTGCAGTTTTAGAACATATGTGGGTTAGTAATAGTCAACACAATCCAGGATTAGTTATAACAGCATGCATAGATATTCCCATTAACCCAAAACAACAGATTTTGAACAGTTGCATAGCAAACAGAACACATGCATATATGAAACCACAGTGACCATTACAATGGCATGCAGGTTACATTGATAGCAACAGGCCACCAATGATAGTATTTCAAAATGGAACATTAATAGAAAGACATTTCATTATTTATTGAACAATAGGACATGTGTCCCAAAAGTAGGTGCTGTGTAAAACATACCCATTCATTTGTGTGCTTAGATTATTGTTGCAGATATGGTGGGATGGTGGGAGAGAGAGAGAGGTGTCAATTAACAACTTTACTCACAACGTTAATGATCATTGCTCTAATCTTTACTTTAGAGGTATTATTACAATACCCTATGGCCTTGGTTTGGCTAGTGGTATGTTTGTACACAGTGTATAATTCAACCATCTTATAGCTACTTTCTATTTCTCTTTTCTGGCAGACATGTGGGGAATGTTTGTTTACACTACCTGACTGTTTCTACACATATTCCACAAATCCTAGTTAAAATTATGCACTTACTACACTCCTGGGATTTGAACCATGGCTGTGTCTGCTAAAAATACAACAAACTGCATTTCATCAGAGTTCGCTATTTAGAAACTGCTATCTCTTCCTTCAGTGTTTTCTGTCTAAATCTCTCTTGGTTGTGCGATCTGACTTTCTAATTGAAACATTCATATACAGACATTCCTGGACATATTTTATATGTAGCACAGTGTGGGAAACAGTGGGTAGCACAACATTACTATTCAGATATCAGATCTTGGTGAATGCAACATGTCAGGCCATGCAATACCAGAGTAAACACAACCAGTCCAGGATTTAGAACTTTATTGCCAGGTAGTTAAACTTTTATGGAAATATGACCTATATGGGACTATTACTGTCATACTGTCTGGTTATTCAGTACAAACCATACACATTTTTTTATACTGCCAGGTTACATTCTACTCCTTTATATTTATTTGGTATGACTACTACAAGCAGGATTGCTACTCACCAGCCTCGCGACACAGCCTTTGCAACTTGCTGGCATGGGCTTCTTGGTTCACAGCCTGCTCAGTTGGAGCTGTAATATAAATAGAGAAACATTTGTGCATACGTATCCATCACATACACAGGCTGGACTTTGGTAAACAGTTATCGCTATAAATACTTACACACTGCTGGAACATCTCCCCTCTGTCTTGCTTCTTGGACCCACTGTTCCAAGAGCTCTCTCTTCCTCTGTTTCAAGTCGGCATAGTGGTGCTGGACCTGCTCACCAGTTTGAGGGATACAAGTGGCACTGATGAGATCACTGGCAATACTTTCCCAGGCTTACGCTTTATATTGGGAGCCCTGGTACTGGTCCTGCAGCAGTCTCACATCATTTTTTTACCAGGAGTCCTACCATGACTTTGGACTCCTGTATGCCCCAGCTATGCACCTGAAAATGTATGCCCTCTCCAGCACCTGCCATACTGCCTATAGTGGAGAACTACAACCAGTTATGAGCTGTATTCCTGCCTGTGGGGTTTAAATATGGCCAATTTCCCGCCCTTTGCCATGATTGGATGGTTTTGAAAATGCTGTGCTAAGCTAAGCTATGGGCAAACCTGCTTAGCTAGGGTTGGCAGTGCTTAAAGGGGCAGCTTCAGCATTGCTTGCCAATGGGCAAATCCACTTAGCTGGGCTATTCATTGCTTAGTATTCATATGTACACAATGCTTACACCCGGTCAGCATAGCTGTGCAATGTTTTATTATATTGGACTACCACCTGTATGGGATTGATTCATCATTCATTACATTATATAAATTTATTTACCTTCCCTGACATCCCCCAATGTGCTGTAATTAATTTATTCTTGTGTGACTATACTGTATGGGGCACTTGTTTATAGGAGGGGTTCACTACTTTATTACACAGACACCTCACATCTTCGCCTAATACACTACTCTGGTTGAGAAAAATAAGTTACTTCCTACATAAATATACAAATAAATGAAAATTGTAATGTTTGCACATACAAAATGGCTTTGGTGAGGCTCGAACCTTCATTGACTACATGCAAGGCATACGCCTAACCACTACACTATTGCACTTATGCTTAAGCTGGATGTCTATTGCTTTTTAACGTTTCTTGCGTTTCAGTTGGGCTAAGCATAGCTAAGCAATGGGCACACCTGCACAGCTACACTTAAACTTTATTGCATATGTAAAAAAAAATGAATTTGTGTTTTTGATTTGTACCCTTCAGAATAACCATGCTAATGCTGAACCTGTTATTCTATCAACTTTCTGGCTTTGTAGGGATGATTGTCCCTTATGACTTAGTCCAGATTCCTTCCTCTGACAGTTTGGGTAGTGTGCACTATGTGCTTATGCAAAACCTGTTATTCTGTCAACTTTCTGTCTTTGTAGGGATGATTGTCCCTTATGGCTTTGTCCAGATTTCTTACCCTGATGGGTTGGGGGGTGTTACAATTGTTCTCACTCAATTTAAATTGCCGTGCCGCAATTCTAGTCTGCAGGGGCCTTGTGTATTGCTCTCAAATACACCCCTGCACACGTACACAGAACCATGTCCGCTTTGCAGCACGCCTTCATTAATATGCATGGCTCTCTGACGTGCTGCACGGGAACGGACCCTTCCATGCAGGAATAAGCTATTTCTACACAGACGTTTACTGAATCATGGCAACAGAATTTGTTTTGCAGCAGTTCAACAGCCATTTGGAAGCATTGTTTAACACTGGTAAGTTGCTTATGGGAAGCTAGATGCTATCCAGTGTTCTTGAAAGCTGGTACAAATGATTTCTTCATGAAGATTTTTTTTTAATCAGTTTTAAAAGTTGTTAAATGTCTATTGAGTTAGTTCATTGTGTAGTTTCCTCCATGTAGCTGGACCCAGTTTAGAGAAGGCTGTTTCCCAGCTGTTGTTTTAAAAGGGGGGGGGGCAAATCTAACAAACATTAGGCTTTTTTATCATTGGCCCTAAGGGTGAATGTTTGGTCTCTTAGTTGTAATATTTTTCTCAGCAGAAGACAGTATCCCAAGTTTATTATCTTAAATATAAGGGTACTGTGCAGAAGAATAGTTCTGAGTGTTACACAGAGCCAGTTAATAACTTTTCATGCATCACAATTGTGATGTCCTTATGTTCCTTAGATTACTATTGCAGTATTCCAGTGCTCAAGGGTTATTTTGCCAAGGTTAACCTGACGTCTGTCCTATGTACCAAAGCCAATTCTCTTCTTGATGACCATACATCTGTCATATGACAGCCTGTGGACATTGGGGTACAGAAGTAGACATATGGGTGTGAAATCCACAGACTGTCTTGCCACCAGTCCGAATGTGGCAGCTTCATTAACATCGGTCTGAGTACTGATTCGTTGTGCTGCTACCACCACCAAGGCCTGGTCAGATAAGTGCCCCATTGAGGAACCTTCTTTTTGCTTCTCTTTTGTTAAAGATTTGCTCATGGAAGTGCAACTGTGGAAGGTAAATCCCTTACAAAGACATCCACACACTGGTTTTGTTTAGGATCTAAACATGTTTATTGTAGTTGCAAAATTTTGTCAGTTCTTTGTCCTAAAACTCATGGAAATAGATTAGTTTCCCTGAATACCTATTTGGAGACCTAATGTTTCAAGCACCTCACACTTAAGTTGGAGAAATCTTCTCCTTCAGACAGCCTGCATGCACCCAAGAACAGGTACAGAAAATTAAAAGTTAAGAATTTGGCCACCCAGTCTGACTCAGATGTCTCTGACAAGATGCAGCAGGAATCCATGGTATATCTGAGTCCCTCTCAGATGCCTGCTACTGTGACTCTGCCATTGGCCAGTATGGTGTCTCCTGCTCACATGTCTAATGAGACTAAAACTCCCACTGCTGTGGAAGAAAATGGGGGACCCAGAATGATTATTTCCAAAGGACTGGAGAGTATAACTCATATATTAGTTAGAAAAGTCATCACTGGTTCCATTATTGAGGTCCACCAAGGATCTGCACCATCGTGCCTTATTAAGGTAAATATCCTGGTCAAGAAGAAACAAAAGACCAAACCCATTACTCCTCCATGGACATTGTATGAGTGAGAATGGCTAGATTATTCTCAGAGCTTATACAAAGCCATATTATCCTTCAAGACACCTTCCTTCCTTTTCTCTAAAGTAGGCAACATGGATCCTCTTCACAGGAGGTGGAGGAGAAGGAATCCGATTTAGATGGAGACTCACTGGCTTATTCCTTCCAAATATATTTTCCAGGATGGCTGACCTCGGGTAATAAGGGTCCCTTGTCACCAGATTCCCCCTTAAAGAGATTTGCTTTGGTGAAACAGTCATCAAGATGATGCAACACTATCAGTCACAGGTCAAAGACTTACAGAAAAAGTAATCTGATTTAATGGAATTAGGAGTCCTGAAACCTGCACTTGTTCCCCCTCTCACATCTTGGAAGTATTCTTGGATGCTTCTGCCTACATATTTACTAACTCAGACTCACGACCACCAGCACTCAAGAAACCAGGTGGGTTCTAAAATGTCTCAGAGGGGATAAAATTCCTATCCAGAAAGTAGCAGACCTCTCAGTTTTCTCTCTCATTACAGATAAGCCCACCAAATTCCTGCCTGCATCCAGTGTGCTGCCGCTGCCATCTGATAGAGTCAGTAGGGCCATTGATAGGCATGGCAAAAAAATCAAAACCTCTGCCATCTTGGCATTTAAGGTCCTAAACTACCACACACACAGATAAAGTATATACTATATATTTTGGGAAACCTGAGTAAGACTTTTGCTGATTTTGAGGACTCTGAACATAAATCCCAGGCTGTGTCCATGTTCAACAATGCCACCCAAGTAACCACTATATTAAATGCAGCTATCACATTGCAGTGGCTTCTTCCAGGGCTGTGCCACCAGTTTGGTTATCTGCAAGTTTGCTTGGCATTGCCTTCAGGCCCTCTTGGAAAATGTCAAGGCCAGGCTTTTGGATTTCCCACTTCATATTTCTTTTGCTTGGCTGTACTGATGCAGAACTCTTAAACCGTACAGGAAAGAGAAGCATCATACAAAATTTCAAGCAGATTTTTTAAATTCCCTAGATACCAAAGGAACTATCCCTCTAAAACTCGGCTTGGAAAATCCCCCTTTTCAGAAAAAAACACTATTTTCTGCCTCCTCCCTCCTTTGTCCACAGAGGCCTTTGTCCCAAAGACGAAGGCTATCCCTCCTAATCTGGGACTGCATTACTACAGACAAGTGGGTCTTGTCCATCATACAAATGGTTGCAGAATGACTTGGAAAGAGCAGCCCTCTTCAAAGGGAATCCCCCCCTCGACAAATCAATCTGATCTCATCCCTCTCTTAGTTCTGTACCTTCTCTCTCTGTGGACTATAGAAGCAATACCATCCCAGGGAAAATGTTTCAACTCAAGACTCTTTCTGGTCTCCAAAAAAGAAGGAACATGAAGGTCCATCCTGGATTTGTTATACCTCAACACCATTTGGTAAGTTCTATATTTCAAGATGCTCTTTCTGCAGCCCATATTTCCATTAATTGTACCTCAGGCTCTCCTATTTGTCTTAGACCTGAAAGATGCATATCTGCACATCCCTGTGCACCCTGCCTGCAGGAAATTTCTCAGGTTTCAGTTTCTTCATCACACTTTTAGTTCTCTGCTTTACCCATTAGATTGTGTACATCTCCCAGAATCTTCACCAAGTGCATGCCTTTGGCTGTTCTTTTGCAGAACCCAGGGGATCCAAATTTTCCTGTACCTGGACATTTTAATTCAGGCTTTGTTCTAGAAAACTCTTCTGTTACACATTGGCTTCACAATGACTCTGTCTGAAAAACTGTGATTCACTCTCAACCTCAAAAAATCTTCTCTGACACCATCCTAGGATATAGTCTTCCTAGGCTGTAGACTGAATATCCTATCAATAACAGTTTTCTTCCCTCAGGAAGAGGTACACTCTTTGATTAGTTACTTCCAGTTTGGTCACCCTAGCTGTGACTATGAAAATAAAGATTTTAAGAGCCCTGGGGGTCTATATTACTGTGTCGAAAGACATGTTTGCTGAACATGTCTTAGTCAACATGGAAATATCGACCTGTTAAAGTCCTGAACTACCGAGTCAGCAAATTTTTTCCCAGGGGAACAAATTGCCCAGCCGTCATTGGGGATTTCCCCTTTTCCCCACTGTAGTGCCATCTCAGAGTTGGTATATTTAGTTGGGAATGTGTTGGGGGCACAGCCCCACCCCCATGTTGTAGATTTTGAAAGTGTGTTTTTTTGTGTACAGCCGAGTGATTTTTTTCACATGGGAAAAAATTTGCTGACTCGGCTTTTCGGGATTTTAGCAGGTTGATATTTCTGTGTTGATTTAAGACGTGTTTGGTGAACATGTCTTTCAACACGGTAATATAGACCCGTCCTAGGGTACAGGGTAGGCTCAAGTCCGATAGTGATTAATGTCAGATTACACATGAGGGAGACCCAGTGGTACTTGAAGTCCCTTTGGTCTCAGCACAGTCATACTCTTGACTTCCAAATTCCTCTTTTACCCTTTTTGAAGAAGGGCCTGCAATGGTGAAATACTTAGATTCCACTCAATGCAGGAGTTTCTTTCCTCCTATCCTGGGCACCCATACAGACTCATTCGACCTGGCTTGGAGTGCGTGGGTAGGCTCCTCAAAAGTTCAGGGACAGAGGTCCCTCTGGGAGATCTAGGAACACATTAATGTAAAGAAGATGAAAGCCCTTCTTCTTCAAGTCCTAAAGGCATTCTCTCACCTTTGGAGCCTAGGCCACCTGAAGGTATTCACAGGTAATGCAGCTATCATATGAAACATCAACAAACAGCAGACCCGGTAACACAATATTAATCTGGAAAGATTTCTGTGTGATAACAATGCAGCTTCTATGCCCTGCCTTGTGCTAATTGGCTTTCCCTGTATAATACCAGCTTCACCAGTGAAGGTGTGAAAATATTTAGTAAATTAGAGCACTCCTGGTTACAATGGTGGCCTTCAAATTGATATGAAGTAGGCATGGATCTGTTATGGGTCTGCGGGGATAAAGTATAGTGTAATATGAAACCCAACCCTTCTCTGCATGTTTGACCGAAATATTTAGTACTGACAATTACAAATTACTGCAGAAATCTTGAGCAGTAAAAACAATAGCTAGGAAATCCCAAATTTGCATGCGAGTCAGTATGCTAAATCTTAACATCAAAAGCAACAGTTATGACACACTTAGAATCATAGGAAGTTACTAGGCTATTGTCCATGAGGCCCTTACAAGCCTCACCAAGAAGTTAGCCCATGTTTTGACAAGTCATCACCCGATGCCCCTGTCCAGCAGACAGGTGGAATCCCACGGGTGTATTTTCTGTTCCCCATCCAGTTTATTCAGGTTGCTCTTAAAAAGGGTTAATGAGGTACTCAGCTTGACATAGAGAGGGAATCTATTACACCGAAGAGGGAGTCTTTGGGAAGCAAATCTATCCCTTCAGCAAGTCCTATTGATGTCACAGACCAAGTTGAGGTCTCGTGTGGGTTACTCGAGTGGAGCAAAACTTGTGGATATGCATAGATACCCTTACACATCAGACATGCCTAACTTTCACCCAGCTGTGGTTGGGAAACAACTTTTTTTAGAAATTATATACTGTTGCATCCAAATTCTTATTGTATGACAGTCTAGACCACATGACTTTGTGATTGGTACAGAATTTGACCTAGAGCTGCTACTAATTAAAAAAAAAAAATATATATATATATATATATATATATATATATATATATATATATATATAAACACTTTGGTGCATGATACAATACCATCTGGTGCTCGGAAAGCAGAAAGTATGAAAACCCCCAAAATATTCCAGCACTCAAGACACAAAAACAGCCTGTTTGCAAATGAAGAATTTATTCCAGGCACAGTCTGCAGCACAGACCAGTTTCGCACAAAGGCGTCATCAGTGTGTCTCTTAATCGGCAGTAAGCCTCAGTTTATGTAGCAGCATTAAGGAAACATTTAAAGAGGCATGCATATCATACCCTTACAAACAATTTAATTTAACAGGTTTACTAAATACGTAACCTGCTTAAATATAGATCAAGTATGTATATGTAAATGTCCCCCCACATTATACCAATTATATTGCAAAAGTCATTACTAAAAAATAAAAAAATTACAAGACATTCCAAAATTTACAAAATACCCAAAAACACCCCCCACAGTAGTGAAAGCTTATCTACTATACATCATATAATAATATGTAATGCAGGAAGATATATAATCATAACAAATATAAACTCTTAAATCAGATGTCCATCTATCAACCTCATACTTGAAAAATAATAATAATGATAACAATAACAAGGGTAGCCAATACGTGGGTTGGGAGGGTGGCTCAATGGCTAAGGTGTTTGCCTTACAAACACAAGGTGCAGGGTTTGAGTCTCACAAGGGATAATTGGCTAGGTTTAAAATGGCTCGCAAGGGCAGTTAGCTTAGTACTAAACTATGAACCTATGAACCTAAATTACCATTGGTCATTAAGCCCTGGTTTAAAAAGGGCCCCCAAATTTATGCTCCATCTGCATTCCTTGTTTGATAATATATTGTGCCTAACCGTATCATTCATGGTTTGTATCTTGACCATGTCAATGTCTACAAACACAAAATGTGCTGTATTGTGCACTAATATATGCTTATAAAGAGCACTTTGAGCTTGTTTACATTTTATGTCGTTAATATGTAAGGCTAACCTTTGCTTCAAAGTACAAGAAGTCTGTCCAATATAAAAAGCTCCACATTGGCATATTGCCATATATATCACCCATGTGCTAGTACAGTTAATTAAATACTTAATATCATAAACTTTCCTAGTATTTACTGATGTGAAAGACTGTGTTTTAGACATTAACTTGCAATATTTACAATAACCACAGTATGTACTTCCTACTGGGGTCGGTGGTGCTCCCCCTGATGGGTATTGACCCTTCTTGAATGAAGAAAAATATTGTCCCAAAGATTTACCTTTACTGTAACCAGAATTACATTTTTCATTACGTATAGTTGAAAAGAATGGATCTGAATATAACACATGCCAAAATTTCGAAATAGTTTCTTTGATCTTGAAGGTGTTGCTACCATACGTAGTTATAAATCTCATTCCTGCTGACTTTAGCTGTCTCAACTTTTGGGCATCTCTTAACAAACTGGTCCTACTATTGGTCTTGGACTGTTTATATGCCCTATCCACCACCAACGTAGTATATCCCCTGGCCAAAAACAGTGCTTTCAAACTCAGAGTCTGTTCTTCATATTCGGTATCAACCGAACATATTCACCTAACCCTCTGAAATTGGGCTATAGGTATATTATTGATGGTGTGGCCAGGGTGACAGCTGTGGGCATGCAAAATAGAATTCTTGGAAAAAAGGCTTCCTATATAGATTGGTAATAATAGTACCATCTATAGCCTTAATTACATTCACATCCAAGAAATCAATGGTAAAGAAATCCAATTTCCCAGTGAACTTAATACCATATTTATTGTTATTTAAATATTGAATAAATCCATGCCACTCAGCTCCGTCTCCCTGCCACACCACCCAACAATCATTGCCACATAATATGCTGAGATGTAAAATTATGAGTGGAAGTATAAATGTTCTGGGCTTCAAAATGCCCCATGAAAAGTTTGGCATAAATGGGGGCAAACATTGCCCCCATCGCCGTACCTTTCATCTGCAGATACCATTGACTGTTGAACATAAACGCGTTGTGTTCCAGTACCAATTGCAATAGGGACAACAAAAAATCCATCTCTGGTTCCTTAAAAATACCCGACTGCTGCATCCAATAATGAACAGCCCTCATACCCCCTTGATGGGGGATACTTGTGTATAAAGGCTGCACATCCAGTGTCTCTAGATGTGCTGTATTCGGAACCTGTAAGTTGTCCATTAGTTGCAAAAAATGCTTGGTGTCTCTTATCCTAGCCGTTAGTAAGGGAAAGAGAGATTTCAATTTGAATTCAAGATACTCAGACAGATGTTCAATCAATGATCCCCTGCCTGCCACTATAGCTGTAACTGGGGGATCATGTAATGTTTTGTGAATTTTCGGGACCAGGTAAAAATATTGAAAAACCAGTGAATCCACTGTTAACTGTGATACCAGTGAAGCAGATATAACACCGTGTTCTTTAGCCCTGGTCAGAAATTCATCTATCTCATGTTTAAACTTTATAGTAGGATCCAGGGGTAAAGAACAATATGAAATGGAATCAGACACCTGTCTATATGCTTCTTGCTCATTCTTTATTTTAAGAGACACCAAGCAACCCACTGTTGCTAGACATGCTTCATCTGAAAAAGTCTCAATCCCTCCACATCACATGCTCCAAAGACCTCGACCTCATCACCACAATAAACAAAACCTGCTGGAGGGGCAGGTTCCTAACCCAAAGACTTTCCATACTCTGGAATAAACTCCCCATTCATGTCAAGCAGAGCACTTCACTAGCCCTCTTCAAGAAAAATCTTGACGAGTGGATGGGTAACGGGAAACTCACCCCGGGGATCACGTCAACAGCCTTGCTCGATAGGGGCACAGGGAACTACCATCCGGCAACAAGACAACTGGGAATATTCTTGGGCTAGGTTTGTGCTGGCTCCAGGTCAGTTAGCCTAGTACTCACCTATGAACCTATAACATTATGGCGGATGGAGTTTTTAAAGCTACAGCAACACTTCTCAAGATGTGATAACATCTACAACTGTATGTACATTCTTATGCATAATACCAACAAACCAGCTGCCTTTTTTTATGTTTATGCAGGGGGGCAAGTCCTTGTACTCTCCACACCCCCTGCTTTGAGCAGCCTATCTGTCCCTGGAGGAGTGGTTTCAGCCCAGAAATTAGTAGTTTATTGGCCATTTTGGGCTAATTTCTCTCTCTTTCATTTCCCTGCTATAAAACCCGCATTTGCGAGGTTTTTGCGCTAGTTTACAGCTCAGCAAGCTCCTGCCTGGTGCCCTGCAGTTCTACAGCAGCAGAGAGACAAAAGAGAGATGGAGTGATTAAGTGTAATGTTTCTGCATTTTCCTGCTGCCTTTAGCTAATTCTGCCTAAAATGCCAATTTTCTAGAGTTTCTGTGATTTAAAAAGCTTGTTTCAGCTACATATTGTACTCATTTTACTGTCTGCACTTTAACAAAGTTGTTTTTGTGTTTAAATTACCTGTTTAACTGTTATAGGTTACACACTCAAGTGTGGTGGCCATTTCTGTGCATTTAAAGTGTTTTTTTTTATTGTAACTGCTTTATTTTCTGAAAAAAACAAAAAAAAATACTTGTTTTCCACCTTTCTAAGCTAGTATAGTCCAGTTTTCAGGTTAGTACTGAATTCAGGGCTGTGTTACAAGTTTCTGTGTTTGCCCATACCTTACTTGGATAGAAGGAAGTTTCTCTGTACACTGTGAGAGAGGGCCTTTGCGCAGCCTATCTGTCCCTGAAGGAGTGGTTTCAGCCCAAAAATTAGTAGTTTATTGGCCATTTTGGGCTTTCTCTCTCTTTCATTTCCCTGCTATAAAACCTGCATTTGCGAGGTTTTTGTGCTAGTATACAGCTCAGCAAGCTCCTGCCTGGTGCCCTGCAGAGTTCTACAGCAGCAGAGAGACAAAAGAGAGATGGAGTGATTGTCATTTTTCTGCATTTTCTTGCTGCCTTTAGCTAATTCTGCCTAAAACGCCAATTTTCTAGAGTTTCTGTGATTTAAAAAGCTTGCTTCAGCTACTTATTGTACTTATTTTACTGCCTGCACTTTAGCAAAGTCATTTTTGTGTTTAAATTACCTGTTTAACTGTTGTAGGCCACACACTCAAGTGTGATGGCCATTTATGTGCATTTAAAGTGATTTTTTTTATTGTATCTGCTTTATTTTCTGAAAAAAACAACAACAAAAAAAACTTGTTTCCCGCCTTTCTGAGCTAGTATAGTCCAGTTTTCAGGTTAGTACTGAATTCAGGGCTGTGTTACAAGTTTCTGTGTTTGTCCATACCTTACTTGGATAGAAGGAAGTTTCTCTGTTCACTGTGAGAGAGGGAGCTTTGAGCAACCTATCTGTCCCTGGAGGAGTGGTTTCAGCCCAGAAATTAGTAGTTTATTGGCCATTTTGGGCTAATTTCTATCTCTTTCATTTCCCTGCTATAAAACCCGCATTTGTGCGGTGGTTAGCTAGGGTATAACTATTCCCGGCTCCACAGTCTACTCTTCAATTTTTCCCTTGGAACTAGACAAACCTTCAACTTAAGCACTCACACCATTCATTTCTCATCCTGGTACTTGCTCAAAACTCATAGCAAGCACTAATAAACCTTAGCACTAGACCCCCCTATACTGTAGCGAAGGACAAGGCTCTATTCGACCTTACCAGCCAATCACTGTACCTATCCAGGCATGTCCAAAGGGCAGTTTCAGGTGTACTCTCTGGTTCAACTGGTGAATCTGGGCATTTTGAGGCAATGTTACAATTGCCTCATGTACACAGAAAACCCTCTCCTCCTTCCACCAAACACTAATACATGCGAGAGATGCAATTATACAGCCAAACTGGAGGCTAAGCTCTCTCAACCCAAGAATGGACCAGTCAGTCAAGAGGGGAAGGGAATTACTTGCATCACACTGCCAGTCTCACATAGACCTATGAAACCAGCACTGGCAAAAAACACACATCAATACACGAAAGCATACCTGGAGGCTATAAATAAAAATCTGCAAAAGCAACAGAGACCTCCATAGCAGACATCCAAGCAACCTCCATCCCCCAACTATGAAACACATACTTCACAAAACCAGTGTGCCATGCAATCACAGCCCTTAAGGCAAAATAACATACCCAACACACTAGTAATAGGTGACTCTATAGTTAGGCACACTAACGTCCCACTCACTAGGCTGAACAAGGAGAAGGTTACTGTTAGCTACCCATCGGGTGCCAGGATCCACCGCATAACAGAAGCACTCAGGTCATTCCAGAACAAGTACAAATATGACTCTGTCATTGTCCATGTTGGTGAGAATGACCTCAGCCATACCTCCCTGGACTACATGAAAAGAGACATGGAGGAGCTCTCTGATCACATAGCCCAGGCCGGTATGACCCTGACCCTGAGTAGCATCCTGCCCTTACCAAGAATGATACCACAGAATAGAGAAAAAAGTATCAATTTCAACAATTGGCTAAGCTTCTGGTGTCATTCAAAGGGGATCCAGTGTCTGTCAGCCTGGGATGATATGCTCGACAAGCCACACTGCTTCACTAGAGACGGCTTGCACCTGTCACCCTTAGGCTTTTGAATACTGGCCAAGGCTCTTGCCACCCCCATAGTGCCTTTTTTAGGCAAGGCTCAAAAGACAAACCCACCACCGTAAATAGCACATGTAACAAAAAACTGAGGGTAATGCTACTCAATGCCAGAAGTCTAAACATCAAAATGCATGCACTCGAGGCACTCCTCAGTATGGAGAAAGTCGATATATGTGCAGTAACAGAAACCTGGTTTAAGGTTCCAGAGAGCACCCCAGCACTACCAGGCTACAACTCATACCATACATTTTGGCCACAAAACCCGGACCGAAATACAAAAGGCGGGGTGTATCCATATTCATCAAGGATACCCACACCTCCAGGTTAGTGGCACAACACAATGCTTCAGAGATCATCCCTGTGCAACTAACAGTGGGCAAAACTGCTATTCAAATTATAACTTGCTACAGATAACCCACCATGTCGAGGACCACACTTCACATTCCTGGAAACACTGGGAAACATAAAGGTCCTACCAAACACCCTGATATTGGGTAATTTCAATTACCCAAACATTAACTGGGAGAACTACTCAAGTACAAACTCCCTTGCCCAACATTTCCTAGAATTTATAAACTCAAACGCCTTGGATCAATTGGTCAACACCCCCACCAGAGGTGACAACATATTGGACCTGGTCATCACCAACATTGGCGACTGGTGTTCCACACTGGAGGTCAGCCCCTCGCTGGTTAGAGCTGACCATAAACTAATCACTCTGGATATCCACATTCCGCCACCACCCCTGGTCAAAGAAACCACTGTGAAAAACTCTTCAAAAGCAAACTTCACATTACTTAAGACCGAGGTGGGAAGTTTCAAAGCCCCCATGCTAAAGGATAACGTTGTCCAAGCTGCAAAATCCTTTACTAATGCACTCTACAGGCACCTACAAGAATGCATAGATCATGCTATCCCAGACAAAACCAAGACTCACTCCTCCAAGAAAAGGAAACCAGTCTGGTGGACCCCTGCCATAAACAAGCTATACAATAGAAGGAGGAAACTAGTACAGAAAAGAGTAAAACCCAAGAAGGGAAGACATCCTTGATCAGTATTAGCAAGAAACTACGTTCCCTCATAAAATCATCCAAGGCTAGCTTTGAAAAAGAATTGCCATGGACTCCAAAGATAACCACAAGGCATTCTTTCGCTATGTCAAGAATCTAAGTGGCAATTCACAGATCTGCTCGGAGTTAGTGCAGAATGGCACAAAATACACTGAACCGACAGATATGGCCAACATCCTGGCTGACAGGTCCAGTGCAAACTTCACCCCCCTCCTCTCACTCCCAAAAGGTCCCATAACTATACCAGAAGAATGTAGTGCCCCTGAAATCACAGACACTCAGGTTGAAACAGTCCTCTCCAAATCCAAAAACACAGCATCAATGGGACTGGACAGTGTCTCAGGCTGCATCCTACATGAGCTCAAAGATGAACTAACCCCTCACCTAAACACACTGATTAAACTCAGCCTCTCCACAGGCTACATGCCCACAGAGTGGCACACAGCAATGGTTATTCCGCTCCACAAAGGTGGAGCCACAGTGGACCCTGGGAACTATCACCCTATAAGCTTGACTAGCTTAGTCTGCAAAGCAATATGGCGCATCATCATGGATCTCATTAACAGAAACATTGGGAACCTCCAAACACTGGACCCTACCCAGTTAGGCTTTGTTAAGGGCAGATCATGCCTCCTAAACCTGGTGGACTTCGAGACAGTTACTAAGGCTATAGACGAGGGAAAGGTGGTCCACACAGCCTACCTAAACCTCGCAAAGGCCTTCGACACCATTCCCCACTCAGGTATTATAGACAAGCTCACCAGCCTTAACATAAACCCCCTACATCACGAGATGGGTTGCCAACAGGCTCACGGACAGAAACCACATGCTAAGAGTTGCGGTAGCAAGGTCTGACTCTAAACTGGTTACAAGTGGCGTTCCCCAGGGATCAGTCCTAGGACCCTCCTTTTCGGCATATACTTCTTAGAGGTACAGGCAAGCACAGAAGGACTATGGCTGACCAAGTTCACAGATGACTGCAAACTAGGGGCTATAATTGACTCTCCGGCTGACGCAGACATCCTCCAAAAGGGTCTCACTGAGACAGATATCTGGTGTCAAAACCATGGCCTCAAGCTAAATGCCAAAAGTGCATAGTCATCCCCTTTGGAAAAAAGAAAGTACCCACAAACTACCACATAGGTGGTAGCCCCCTAAATACAGAAGACATAATAAGGGATCTGGGGACCCAAGTAGATAGTAACATCTCCTTTGATAATCACATTGCCAAAGTGGTTAGAAAATCCATCTATGTGGCCCACCTAATCACAAAAGGGTTTGCATCCAGATTGAAAGAGGTCATTGGGTCCCTCTACACATTACTCATCAGACCCATCATAGAGTACAATGCCCCATTTTGGATGTACCTTACAAGACACCTGCAACAACTGGAAAGACCACAGAAGTACCTCACCAAGAGGATCACTGGCTTCAAGCAGATGCCCTATGCAGCTCGACTGAAGAAACTCCAGCTGTACTCTGTTGCATACCGCCTACTCAGATGTGATCTCTGCCTGACATACAAGGCCATGTCCAACCCAGAATTGATGGACATGCTCCACCTAAAGAAAACCATATCCCCTCGAGCCACACGCTCTAGGGATCTAAACATCACCACAACAATAAATAGGACGTGCTGGAGGGATAGAGTCCTGTCCCAGAGACTTCCCATGCTATGGAACAAGATTCCAATCTATATTGGGCAGAGCTCCTCGCTAACCCTCATGAAAAGAAACCTTGACGAGTGGATGGCAAACAGAAAGTTTACTGACTCTCTGCAGCAAACACGGATCCTGGTTCCACAACAAATCGGCCAGTAGCAGAAGTAAGAGTACGTAAAATTGTTTAATTTAAGTGTATGAAAAAATAAAATCCACTTTTCGTCAGGAATAATCTCCCAACTTCCTCAGAAAAAACATGGGCATAATGACAACGCGTATCTTATATAGTTAATTAACATAGCACATGATGCACAAGTTAATTAGTCCGTAGACTTAAAGTAATACTAACATGGACCCTAAATGGTACAATGAACAGTGAAAAAAAATGCAAATATACAAACAAATAAATCCCAGCTTCATACTTGAACTATAATAAAAAAATTAAAAAAAAATTTTTTAAAAAGCTATTAACAACTATTCTTAACATTTTTCTATACATTTTATTAGATACTAATTCATAAACTGACAGTATAAGTAAACCTTCTAACAACTTACCAACAATTATTTCATATGTACTATAGAAATCTATATGAAATCTATAAAACACGTATGCATGTATATATATATATATATATATATATATATATATATGAAAAGATATATATATGTGGAAAGGTATATATATACATGTTTGTGAAAAAATATATAAATATAAATATATAATAATGAATACAGTTATAAGTAACTATATAACTATATTATTTAATTATCTATTTATTTATTAATTAATTAATTAATTTATTTATTTATTTAATTCAGTTCATATCAAATCGCTGCTCAAATGGTAATTATTACAAATAATAAACCCTACAAGGAAAATATATATATATGTATAACCAGCAATTATTAAGTGAAAGTATAAACTCCCCTTTTCTAATGACACAACTAATATGAGCATACTCTGGTACACTTTAAAATAATGCCAGAAGGTTATTCCCTGATGTACAAAACATCTATTCTCACTCCTTTTCTTATCTATTTAAATTTTTCAGTCTAAGAATACACATAATCGAACACATTTCGTTAAGACCAGGGTATTGACAGGCGTTCACTCTAAGTTGCCAGAGTAGTTCTATTCTTTCCAATTTTAGTGACTCAGGACCACCTCTTCCATCATTGAACAATTGATCAAGGACTCTAAATTTAAATTCATGCCCCTCAAACGCACTTGCATGTCTAGCAAGTGCATTTTCCATTTTCTTCTTACTTATACAATATGTATGTTCATAGATCCTCTCGCCCAGCTTCCTATCAGTATTACCTATATAGAAAGCTGGGCATGTTGTACATTTAGCCAGGTAAACAACTTGCTTACTATTGCAATTAAATTTCCCCTTGGTGGTATATTTATTACTACCTATCATAAAGTTACATCCAGTGTCAATATATTTACACATCCGGCACATATTACACTTATGCATACCCTTCCTATTAACGAATGGTCTAGGGTTAGCCTACAATATGTTCTTCAAGTTAACACCTCGCCTAAAAGTTATTCCAGGTACTGTTGGGAGTAACAATCTAAGCTGACTATCTCTCATCAAAATATCCCATTTTTTCACAATGATACTTGTAACTTGGTAGGAATCTATATTAAACATACAAATAAAACTACATGGGTTGAAAGCTTTAGTTCTTAAACTCGTCAATGGTCTACTTGCTTTACTATTGTTCAAGATTGGAGTATAAACACCTAACTTTCTTTTATACTGAACTTCTCTTATGATGTCATATACAAAGTTATCCGGGTACCCTCTCTCTCTAAAGAACAATTTTAATTTACATTCATCCTCAAATTTGGTGTCCTTGGTAATCATCCTGGCTGCTCTTACAACCTGGCCTTTGACTACTGATTTTTTCTGATATGTGGGATGGCAACTGGTAAAATGTAAAAACATATTAGAATATGTGTCTTTACGGAAGATTCTAGAAACAAATTTCTTTTCATAGTAATCCTTACATAGTTCTACATCCAAATATGTTATCCTATTTCTACTGTAATTAAAAGTAAATTGTAAAAATTCAGTACTAGAATTAAACATATCTAATAAATGTTCTACTTCATTTAAAGTACCTTGGAAAAGGATAAAGATGTCATCTAAGAAACGGGTATAGAACTGAATCTGGTCTTTACACAATGGATTTTTTAACACATATTCCCTCTCCCAGTATGCCATAACCAAATTAGCCAGGCTGGCACCACAGGGGGAGCCCATTGCTACCCCGACTTTTTGGTGGTATATTTCATCATTAAAGAGAACATAGTTATACGATAGTACTGTATCAATCATTTCTCCTACAAGTTGTATCTCTTGTATGGGGGCATCCAAGATTTTTAACATTTGTACAACCCACTCTATTCCTACACTGTGTGGTATTGATGAATATAAATCCTTCACATCAATAGTTACGAAAAAAGTATCCTCGCTAAACTCAAGTTTATTAATATTCTCTAGGAATGACCAAGAATCCTTGGATATTTGTGTTTCGAGTTTTATGTATTTCTTTAGAATATTGTCAACTACTTTAGCGGACGTGTAAGTAATACTATTCCTACCATCCACTAATGGTTGCATAGGTGGATTATCTATACATTTATGAACCTTTGGGATTCCAAATAACCTCGGAATTCGGGGGGCAGGTTGGGTTAGATAATTGTACATTGAGTGTGTATAACCCACCCTTGCACCCTTTACTAACTTTATTCGAACAGGTTAGTGAATTGGACATTCGTAATCTCAAGAGTATAGGAAATACTCCAAGACACAATAAAGATCGAACTTTTAACATTAGTAGAGATGCCAGGGAGAACTTGAAATTTCTGTGCCAAGCCCCCGTCCGTATTATGAAACCAGATAAGGGTGGGGGGTTAGCGATTATGAATATCATGGACTATAATGAAAAAATGACTGAAATTTTGGATAGCCACACATATGTAGAAGCATCTAAAAATGAGATGTATGGTGCCTATAGGAAAGTTACAACCTTTATTGAAGAACTATATATAGAGGCAAGAATTGACAAATCAATGTACAATTATCTAACCCAACCTGCCCCCCAAATTCTGAGGTTATTTGGAATCCCAAAGGTTCATAAATGTATAGATAATCCACCTATGCGACCATTAGTGGATGGTAGGAATAGTATTACCTACATGTCCGCTAAAGTAGTTGAAAATATTCTAAAGAAATATATAAAACTCGAAACACAAATATTCAAGGATTCTTGGTCATTCCTAGAGAATATTAATAAACTTGAGTTAGCGAGGATACTTTTTTCGTAACTATTGATGTGAAGGATTTATATTCATCAATACCACACAGTGTAGGAATAGAGTGGGTTGTACAAATGTTAAAAATCTTGGATGCCCCCATACAAGAGATACAACTTGTAGGAGAACTGATTGATACAGTACTATCGTACAACTATGTTCTCTTTAATGATGAAATATACCACCAAAAAGTCGGGGTAGCAATGGGCTCCCCCTGTGGTGCCAGCCTGGCTAATTTGGTTATGGCATACTGGGAGAGGGAATATGTGTTAAAAAAATCCATTGTGTAAAGACCAGATTCAGTTCTATACCCATTTCTTAGATGACATCTTTATCCTTTTCCAAGGTACTTTAAATGAAGTAGAACATTTATTAGATATGTTTAATTCTAGTACTGAATTTTTACAATTTACTTTTAATTACAGTAGAAATAGGATAACATATTTGGATGTAGAACTATGTAAGGATTACTATGAAAAGAAATTTGTTTCTAGAATCTTCCGTAAAGACACATATTCTAATATGTTTTTACATTTTACCAGTTGTCATCCCACATATCAGAAAAAATCAGTAGTCAAAGGCCAGGTTGTAAGAGCAGCCAGGATGATTACCAAGGACACCGAATTTGAGGATGAATGTAAATTATTAAAATTGTTCTTTAGAGAGAGAGGGTACCCGGATAACTTTGTATATGACATCATAAGAGAAGTTCAGTATAAAAGAGAGTTAGGTGTTTATACTCCAATCTTGAACAATAGTAAAGCAAGTAGACCACTGACGAGTTTAAGAACTAAAGCTTTCAACCCATGTAGTTTTATTTGTATGTTTAATATGGATTCCTACCAAGTTACAAGTATCATTGTGAAAAATTGGGATATTTTGATGAGAGATAGTCAGCTTAGATTGTTACTCCCAACAGTACCTGGAATAACTTTTAGGCGAGGTGTTAACTTGAAGAACATATTGTAGGCTGAAAAATTTAAATAGATAAGAAAAGGAGTGAGAATAGATGTTTTGTACATCAGGGAATAACCTTCTGGCATTATTTTAAAGTGTACCAGAGTATGCTCATATTAGTTGTGTCATTAGAAAAGGGGAGTTTATACTTTCACTTAATAATTGCTGGTTATACATATATATATTTTTTCCTTGTAGGGTTTATTATTTGTAATAATTACCATTTGAGCAGCGATTTGATATGAGCTGAATTAAATAAATAAATAAATAAATAAATTAATTAATTAATAAATAAATAAATAGATAATTAAATAATATAGTTATATAGTTACTTATAACTGTATTCATTATTATATATTTATATTTATATTTATATATTTTTTCACAAACATGTATATGTATATACCTTTCCACATATATATATCTTTTCATATATATATATATATATATATATATATATATATATATATATATATATATATATATATACATGCATACGTGTTTTATAGATTTCATATAGATTTCATGAAATAATTGTTGGTAAGTTGTTAGAAGGTTTACTTATACTGTCAGTTTATGAATTAGTATCTAATAAAATGTATAGAAAAATGTTAAGAATAGTTGTTAATAGCTTTTTAAAAAATTTTTAAAAAAATTTTTTATTATAGTTCAAGTATGAAGCTGGGATTTATTTGTTTGTATATTTGCATTTTAATTTTCACTGTTCATTGTACCGTTTAGGGTCCATGTTAGTATTACTTTAAGTCTACGGACTAATTAACTTGTGCATCATGTGCTATGTTAATTAACTATATAAGATACGCGTTGTCATTATGCCCATGTTTTTTCTGAGGAAGTTGGGAGATTATTCCTGATGAAAAGTGGATTTTATTTTTTCGTACACTTAAATTAAACAATTTTACGTACTCTTACTTGTGCTACTGGCCGATTTGTTGTGGAACCAGGATCCATGTTTGCTGCAGAGTCAGTTTATTTTCATTAGCTTGTTTTAGTGTTTGTTTTCATGGAACCAGGATCTCCACCAAGTTTGACCTTTGAGTCTAGCCAACAAGGAGGCGACGGCAACTTGACAGCCCTCATAGAGCTATTATCTCAGAAAGTTGATAACCTTTCAAAAAGACTGGATGACACGATCCAGTCTCAAGGAACTGTGAGTCAGCAAGGTACCACTAATAGAATTACGCAAGGTAATTCAAATCTACAACATGGGCGTTTTGTTCTTGATGATGAACCGATTGTGCATAATGTTCCCGTAGTTCGTAGGAGCGTTACAGCTGACGAACCAGTTACAATGAATGCGAACAGTGGACTACAGCAAACTGACGATACAACGTTATCAACTGAGAAGGATTTACACTCTTGGGTAAACACAGCATTTTTGTTTACTGGAACACATTTAAATATTAACCAGGAAGCTGCCCAAGAGGTAAGAGTGGATTTATCCACAAAATTGAATACACTTGATGAGAAATTATGCAAACTAAGGAAAGTTCAGCTAGAAATAGCGTACTTTAGAGAATGCATTTCCTTGTAAATTGTGCCTAAGGGTCTCAGACTATGGCAGTACCTTACAGGGCTGATGGAGGGTACTGTTTTTCATAAAGCCTTAATAACTTTGTTTGATAGGCACGGACTACAATTGTTGGAAGTGCTTTGTATTCACTACCAACAAACTGTGGACAGACTCATTGATGAAACGAATAAACTTGATTCAGAAATTGAGTGATATGTGTTTTTCTAGGTACCGCTTTGACTATGATCGTATTTTTGATAGTATCGATCAGTATCTATCAAAAATTAACTCTACAAAAATAAAGAAAATTAAAAGAGACTTAAAGGATTATGAGGCAGGTACAGCCTATCCAAAACCACCTAGTTCACAACAAGGTTTTTTGACCGACGAGAATGGTACTCAAAGTAATTCAGAAGAGCCACAGAACTAAGAAACTGCACCTGTTAACTCTTCCAGTGACAATAATGAAATTGTACTGGCTCAGCACGACATTAATTTGAGTACTAACCGTCGGAGCGAAAGGATAGCATCTAACAATAATAATAAAAATAACTCTAACCAAAACACGTTCACTAGAAATACGAATCAAAGAAATTTTCGGTATCGAGCCTTGAACTTTACAGAACCGAAAATGAGAACAACCAGGAGTGCGAACAAGACCAAACAATAATGATGGACACTGTTTTAGCTATTAACAAAGATGTCAAATGTAAAATTTTGTATAATTCCAGTATGGATTTTAAGGTTTATAATTGTTCAGAAATTATTGATTTATTAGCGAAGGGACATACATTTGTCCCATCAGTAGAACTTGATGTAGCAACTACTTTAATCGACCTTAAACTTTTTATTAGAAAACTCAACTTAATGGTTTTAATGGGAGGTGACATGAATAATAAGACTGATTATTATGTCTCGAGTGTGTATAACCCACCCTTGCACCCTTTACTAACTTTATTCGAAAAAGTTAGTGAATTGGACATTCGTAATCTCAAGAGTATAGGAAATACTCCAAGACACAATAAAGATCGAACTTTTAACATTAGTAGAGATGCCAGGGAGAACTTGAAATTTCTGTGCCAAGCCCCCGTCCGTATTATGAAACCAGATGAGGGTGGGGGGTTAGCGATTATGAATATCATGGACTATAATGAAAAAATGACTGAAATTTTGGATAGCCACACATATGTAGAAGCATCTAAAAATGAGATGTATGGTGCCTATAGGAAAGTTACAGCCTTTATTGAAGAACTATATATAGAGGCAAGAATTGACAAATCAATGTACAATTATCTAACCCAACCTGCCCCCCGAATTCCAAGGTTATTTGGAATCCCAAAGGTTCATAAATGTATAGATAATCCACCTATGCGACCATTAGTGGATGGTAGGAATAGTATTACTTACACGTCCGCTAAAGTAGTTGACAATATTCTAAAGAAATATATAAAACTCGAAACACAAATATCCAAGGATTCTTGGTCATTCCTAGAGAATATTAATAAACTTGAGTTTGGCGAGGATAATTTTTTCGTAACTATTGATGTGAAGGATTTATATTCATCAATACCACACAGTGTAGGAATAGAGTGGGTTGTACAAATGTTAAAAATCTTGGATTCCCCCATACAAGAGATACAACTTGTAGGAGAACTGATTGATACAGTACTATCTTACAACTATGTTCTCTTTAATGATGAAATATACCACCAAAAAGTCGGGGTAGCAATGGGCTCCCCCTGTGGTGCCAGCCTGGCTAATTTGGTTATGGCATACTGGGAGAGGGAATATGTGTTAAAAAATCCATTGTGTAAAGACCAGATTCAGTTCTATACCCGTTTCTTAGATGACATCTTTATCCTTTTCCAAGGTACTTTAAATGAAGTAGAACATTTATTAGATATGTTTAATTCTAGTACTGAATTTTTACAATTTACTTTTAATTACAGTAGAAATAGGATAACATATTTGGATGTAGAACTATGTAAGGATTACTATGAAAAGAAATTTGTTTCTAGAATCTTCCGTAAAGACACATATTCTAATATGTTTTTACATTTTACCAGTTGTCATCCCACATATCAGAAAAAATCAGTAGTCAAAGGCCAGATTGTAAGAGCAGCCAGGATGATTACCAAGGACACCGAATTTGAGGATGAATGTAAATTATTAAAATTGTTCTTTAGAGAGAGAGGGTACCCGGATAACTTTGTATATGACATCATAAGAGAAGTTCAGTATAAAAGAGAGTTAGGTGTTTATACTCCAATCTTGAACAATAGTAAAGCAAGTAGACCATTGACGAGTTTAAGAACTAAAGCTTTCAACCCATGTAGTTTTATCTGTATGTTTAATATGGATTCCTACCAAGTTACAAGTATCATTGTGAAAAATTGGGATATTTTGATGAGAGATAGTCAGCTTAGATTGTTACTCCCAACAGTACCTGGAATAACTTTTAGGCGAGGTGTTAACTTGAAGAACATATTGGAGGCTAACCCTAGACCATTCGTTAATAGGAAGGGTATGCATAAGTGTAATATGTGCTGGATGTGTAAATATATTGACACTGGATGTAACTTTATGATAGGTAGTAATAAATATACCACCAAGGGGAAATTTAATTGCAATAGTAAGCAAGTTGTTTACCTGGCTAAATGTACAACATGCCCAACTTTCTATATAGGTAATACTGATAGGAAGCTGGGCGAGAGGATCTATGAACATACATATTGTATAAGTAAGAAGAAAATGGAAAATGCACTTGCTAGACATGCAAGTGCGTTTGAGGGGCATGAATTTAAATTTAGAGTCCTTGATCAATTATTCAATGATGGAAGAGGTGGTCCTGAGTCACTAAAATTGGAAAGAATAGAACTATTCTGGCAACTTAGAGTGAACGCCTGTCAATACCCTGGTCTTAACGAAATGTGTTCGATTATGTGTATTCTTAGACTGAAAAATTTAAATAGATAAGAAAAGGAGTGAGAATAGATGTTTTGTACATCAGGGAATAACCTTCTGGCATTATTTTAAAGTGTACCAGAGTATGCTCATATTAGTTGTGTCATTAGAAAAGGGGAGTTTATACTTTCACTTAATAATTGCTGGTTATACATATATATATTTTTTCCTTGTAGGGTTTATTATTTGTAATAATTACCATTTGAGTAGCGATTTGATATGAGCTGAATTAAATAAATAAATTAATTCATAAATAAATAAATAGATAATTAAATAATATAGTTATATAGTTACTTATAACTGTATTCATTATTATATATTTATATTTATATTTATATATTTTTTCACAAACATGTATATATATATACCTTTCCACATTTATATATCTTTTCATATATATATATATATATATATATATATATATATATATATATATATATATATATATACATGCATACGTGTTTTATAGATTTCATATAGATTTCTATAGTACATATGAAATAATTGTTGGTAAGTTGTTAGAAGGTTTACTTATACTGTCAGTTTATGAATTAGTATCTAATAAAATGTATAGAAAAATGTTAAGAATAGTTGTTAATAGCTTTTTAAAAAATTTTTAAAAAATTTTTTTATTATAGTTCAAGTATGAAGCTGGGATTTATTTGTTTTGTATATTTGCATTTTAATTTTCACTGTTCATTGTACCGTTTAGGGTCCATGTTAGTATTACTTTAAGTCTACGGACTAATTAACTTGTGCATCATGTGCTATGTTAATTAACTATATAAGATACGGGTTGTCATTATGCCCATGTTTTTTCTGAGGAAGTTGGGAGATTATTCCTGACGAAAAGTGGAGTTTATTTTTTCGTACACTTAAATTAAACAATTTTACGTACTCTTACTTGTGCTACTGGCTGATTTGTTGTGGAACCAGGATCCGTGTTTGCTGCAGAGAGTCAGTTTATTTTCATAAACAGAAAGTTTACCCCAGGGATCACTTCAATGGCTCTGCTGGACAGAGGCACAGGGAACTAATATAAGGGGTCGGCGAAAGCCAACACATTCTGGCTAGGCTTATAAATGCCTATGGGCAGATAGCCTAGTACCTACCTATGAACCTATACCAACTCTGAGATCACACTGCAGTGGAGAAAAGGGTGAATTTCCTGATCCTCACTCTATTACAGTCTCCATTCATAAGGTATGAGCTTTCAAAAAACAAAAGATTACGCCCAACATCCGCAGCTATTTTTTTCAGTGTCTTGTGTTTCGGATTTGTAAACATTCATTGTTCTAACCTTTCCTTGTTGTCATCTCTCTGTTTACAGTTTCAGTGTTATGGTAACTCGATCAACTGATAGAGACCCATACATATATTTATATTTGTTCATTTCAAAAGATGTAATTTATAGAATTTATTTATTTATTTATTTGCAGTTTGTTTGCCAGGATAGTCCATTGGGCCACAATGAGCCCATTTTCAATGGAGTCTTGGGGAGAAAAGCTCCAGAGAAATACAAATACATAGTACACATTGCACATATACATTACAGATTATCTCACAGGAATACAAAGTGAATACGATAAGAAAAGGATTAACAATGATAAAATACATCAGTTTAGTTCATTAAACAGCAATAAAAACACCCTTTTTTTTTTTTTTTTTTACAAAAGTAGCAGCATAGGGTAACTGTTAAGTAGTTGGTCAAATAGTTCAATAGAGCTGTGGAACTATAGGAGGCAGTGATGGTGTATTTAGTTCTAGGAGAGTAGGAAGTGGTATTAGAAGGATTAGGTAGGATGGGAACAGGAGCACTTCCATTGTGAAATTAGGTATGAGTGCATTAAGGTTTTAAATGAGGAGAGACTGCTGGTGATGTGGATAGGAGATGGTAGAGAATTCCAGAGGCATGCAAGAGAAAAAGACATTAGGTGATTCCCAGCTGGACATGTGGATTTGTGCAATTTAATTAGTTTTTGGGAATTAGGTCTTGGAAGTCATTCTGGTTCATGCATTTCAAAGGTAGTGGCTAAAGAGGGACAAAGAGAGAAAGAGAGGGGTTGTAAATGAGTTTGTATGCTTGGATGAGTTGGGTATAAATGAGGAGGTTAGGTAGCTCAAGCCAGTTTAGTTGGTGAAGAAAATTACAATGGTGAGAAATGGCTCTGTGACCTGTTGCAAATTTTGATATCTTGTAATATTAAGAGGAGAGTTTTGTTTTGAGGAAGGATTGCAGGTTGGTGAGGATAGATGCACCATATAGGAGGGATGGGATGAGATAAGTATTGGCTAGTATGAGCCTGGTAGAAGGACAGTGTAATGATTATGGCGGTATAGCATACCATGTTTTTTGTGGGTTTTTTTTATATTTACTTGGAAATGTTTGTCGAATTTTAGTTGATCATCTATGAGCACTCCTAGTAGTTTAGTGTCAGAGACTATTTCCAGGGAGTTTTGTTTTTGCTGGTGATTATGAATGAGTGTTTATCTAGGGAGGAGGTTTTGGAGGTGGTGAATAACATAAGTTTAGTTTTGGTTGCATTAAGAGCCAGATGGTTGTCTAGCATCCACTGCTCAGTAAAGGAGAAAGCGCTTTGGGTGAGCTTATTTAGATTGGGGATAGAAGGGGAGGAGCAGATAATGGTAGAATCATCCGCATATTGGATGAGGCTGGAGTTTGGAAAGGCTTGGGCATTCTGCCATCACCCAGAATGATACCGCAGTACAAGGACAAAATGACTTCAACAATTGGATAAGCTTCTGGTGTCATTCTAAGGGGATCCAGTATCTGTCTGCATGGGATGACATGGTCGACAGACCACGATGCTTTGCCACAGATGACCTGCACCTGTCGCCCCTGGGATTCTGGATACTGGCTAAGGCTCTTGCTGCCCCTATAGTGCCTTTTTAGGCAAGGTTCAAATAACAAATTCACCACCATAACAGGAACAGGCAAGCAAAAACTGAGGTTAATGTTACTCAATGCTAGAAGTCTAAATCTCAAAATGCACTCACTCGAGGCACTCCTTAAAATAGAGAACATCGATATCTGTGCAGTGACTGAGACCTGGTTCAAGGCTCCAGAGAGCACCCCTGCACTACCAGGCTATAACTCATACCACACTTTTTGGCCATGTAACCTGGACCAAATCGCCAAAGGCAGAGGTGTGTCCATATTCATTAAGGATATTCACACCTCCAGGCTAGTTACTCAGCATAATGCATCAGAGGTTATCCAAGTGCAACCAACTCTGGGCAAAACTGCAATCCAAATTGTAGCTTGCTACAGATCCCCCACCATGCCCAAGGATTCCCACTCCTCTTTTCCTGATGTACTGGAAAATATTAGGGTTCAACCAAACACCCTAATAATGGGTGACTTCAACTATCCCAGCATTAACTGGGAAAACTACTTGTGTACCAACTCCTTAGCTCAACGCTTTCTGGAATTCATAAACTCCAATGCCCTGGATCAACTTATCCACACCCCACTAGGGGCAACAATATCCTAGACCTAGTCATTACCAGTATGAGTGACCGGTGTTCCACACCTGAAGTCAACTCCTCATTGGTCCGATCCGAACATAAGCTAATCACCCTTGATATCCACATCCCGCCCCCACCCCCCATTAAGGAAACCATGGTAAAAACTTTCTCCAAAGCCAACTTCATGCTATTTAAGACAGAAGTGGTGAACTTCATGACACCCATGCAGATGGACAATACAGTTACAACTGCTGAATCCTACACAAATGCACTCTCTAAGCACTTACACGAGTCCATGGATCATGCTATCCCAAACAGAACCAAGATGCTGTCTTCCAAAAAAGGAAGCCAATCTGGTGGTCCTCTGCCATAAACAAACTGTACAACAGAAGGAAGAAACTGTTGCAAAAGAGAGTAAAATCCCATGAGTGGAGGAGCTCCCTGGTCAGCCTCAGTAAGAAGCTAAGATCCCTTATAAGATCCTCCAAAGCTAGCTATGAAAACAAAATTGCCACTAATTCCAAGGACAACCACAAAGCATTCTATAGCTATGTCAAGAATCTCGATGGCATCACCCAGATCTGCTCTGCGTTACAGCACAAAGGCATGAAAATTACAGAATCAACCGATATTGCCAACATCCTGGCAGATAGGTTCAGTGCTAACTTTACCCCCCTCTCACCCCCTAAAGGGTCCATATCTACACAGGAAGAATGCAGAGTCCCTGTAATCACAACTACTCAGGTAAAAGCTGCACTCTCTAAAGCCAAAAACACAGCATCCATGGGACCGGACAACATCCCAGGCTGCGTTTTACACGAACTTCAGAATGAACTGGCTCCCCAATTAAGCACCATGTTCAATAATAGCCTTGCATCAGGCTTTGTGCCCACTGAATGGCACACAGCAACAGTTATCCCACTCCACAAAGGGAGAGCCACCACTGATCCCGGGAACTATCGACCTATTAGCCTGACAAGCCTGGTCTACAAGGCCATGGAACGTATCATCATGGAACTCATAAACAAAGACATTGGTAACCTCCAAACTCTGGATCCCACCCAGTTCGGGTTTCTGAAAGGCAGATCATGCCTCCTGAACCTGATCGATGACTTTAAGGCAGTCACCAAAGCCGTAGATGAGGGTAAGATGGTTCACACAGCTTATCTTGACCTCACCAAGGCTTTCGACACCATCCCCCATTCTGGAATTATAGCTAAACTCACTAAACTCGGTATAAATCCCTATGTCACAAGATGGGTTGCCAACTGGCTCACTGACAGAACCCACACTGTAAAAGTTGTAGACTCCAAATCTGACCTCAAAGCTGTGACAATTGGAGTACCACAGGGTTCCGTCCTGGGACCTCTCCTGTTTGATATCTACTTCTCTGAAGTACAAGCTAACACAGAAGGCCTCTGGCTAATGAAGTTCACAGATGGCTGCAAACTAGGAGCCATAGTCAAGTCCCCAAATGATGTGGACATCCTACAGAAGAGCCTTGCTGAGACAGATACCTGGTGTCAGAGCCATAGCCTTAAGCTCAATGCCAAAAAGTGCAGTGTCATCCCCTTTGGTAAAAACTCTGTACCCATGAACTACCACATAGGCAGCAATCTACTTAACACTGAATGCGTGATAAGAGACCTTGGGACCCAGGTGGACAGTAGTCTCTCCTTTGATAGTCACATCGTCACAGTAGTCAGGAAGTCGTCCTACGTGGCACACCTCATCATGAAAGGGTTCTCATCCAGGAAAAAAGAGGTCATTGTTCCCCTCTACTTGACACTGATTAGACCCATTATAGAGTACAACGCCCCTTTTGGAATGTACCTCACAAGACATCTGCAGCAGCTGGAAAGGCCACAGAAGTACTTCACAAAGAGGATTACTGGCCTCAAACAAATGCCCTACACTGACCGTCTCAAAAAACTCCAGCTTTACTCCGTAGCATATCACCTACTCCGAGGTGATCTCTGCCTAACATATAAAGCTATGTCAAACCCAGAGCTGTTGGACATGCTACACCTAAAGAAATCCCAGTCTCTCCTTGCTACATGCTCTAGGGACCTAAACCTTGTCACCACAATAAACAGGACATGCTGGAGGGATAGATTCCTGTCCCAGAGACTTCCCATACTCTGAAACAGGCTACCCATCTATGTCAAGCAAAGTTATTCATTAGTACTCTTCAAGAAAAATCTTGATGAGTGGATAGGAAATAGGAAATACACCCCGGGGATCACTTCTGCATCTCTGGTCGACAGTGGCACTGGAAAATAACTTTCTTGGGTGGCGTAAGCCAGGGAACCTTGTTGGCTAGGCTTACTAAGGCCCTTGGGCTGATAGCCTAGTACCTACCTATGAACCTTGGTAGAAGTCATTAATGAATGTATTGATAGTAGGGGGCCTAAATGGAACCTTGGGGGACACCTGTGGGAGTATTAAGGAAGGGTGAAGTGGCTTTATTCCATTTGACTGCTTGTTGCCTGGTTGTGAGGTAGCTGGAGAACCACTTTGTACAGGAAGGGGATAGGTTTTGTTTGGAGAGATCATTAAGAAGCAGGTTGTGGGAAATGGTGTCAAACACCTTGGAGAGGTCGAGGAGAAGGGTGGACATGAAATGGATGGAATTGCCGGCTTTGTTAATTGTTTCAGGAAGGAGAGGAGGGCAGTGGAGGTGCTATGACTGGGTCTAAATCCGTGCTGTGTGGGGTTAAGAAACTTATTGTTGGTGAGATGGGGTAAGAGTTGTTAGTGGATTCCTTTTTCAAGAAGCTTAGAAATAGAGGATAAGATAGCAATAGGGCAGAAGTTTGGAATGTCATTATTATTGCCTCCTTTATGTAGAGGAATAATAAAGAATTTTTTCCAGAGCTGGGGGACCTGGCTTTCTGAGATAGACTGATTAATTAGTATGCTGATAGGGAGAGCAATGGCTTCTGTGGCTACTTTTAGGAAGTAGGAGGGAATTTCATCAGGGGCATTGGAACCAGGTTTTAATTTTACGAGAAGTTTTTTTATGGTGGGTATAGAGATGGGATTTCTAGAGAAGGGTGGAGGTTGGGGGCAAGGGAGGCTAGGGGAGGAAGGGATGGATGCACGCTGAGGAGGGGTTGTAGAGATGTTGGGGAAGGATGATGTTAGCTTGCTTATGGACTCTATGAAGAAAGAGTTAAACTGGGTGGCTAAGTCCATGTCAGAGGCATCGGGTTAGGGCAAGGGTTTTCTTGTTTTCCTAGGTTGAGGAGAGATGAGATTCCTTTCCAAAATAGTTTGGGACTGGTGTTGTGGTTGGTCTGTAGAGTGGAGAAATAGGCTTTGCGGTCTGAGGTAATAAGATTTTTGACTTTATTTCATAGTGTTTTATATTTGTTAATGGTGATAGTGGTTTTATTTTTATGGCAACGTGTCCAGGCTTTGTCACGGAGTCGCATAGTAGCTAAGGTGTTTTTGGTTAACCAGGGTACAGGGTTACTTTTTGTACATTTTGTTTTTAGAGGGGAAAAGGAGTGGAGCAGATTTGTTAAAGTAGGAGAGAGCATTATCTAGTGGAAGAGTCTTTAATGGGTTCCAGTTTGTGCTTTTTAGTACATTTGAAAAGATTTCAGAATTGAAGTTTTGTAGGCAGCAAGTGGAAATATAGGTGTGAGTTAGTTGTATGGAAGAGGGGAAATGGCGGGCAAAAGTGGGGAAGTGGTCAGCTGGTGGGTCTGGGAGAATACCACTATCAGAGATATAGTGAGGATGAGATACTAGAATCCAGTCTATTGTACTTCTAATAATGGAGTTCTTGGAAGGCCTGGTAGTGGCATTTATTAGTTGCCTAAAGTTATATAAGTTAATATTGAGCGAGTCAGTGAGAGATTGGATTGTGGCCCAGGTTATGTTTATGTCCCCCAGGATTATGGTTTCATGAGTAATGTTGGTGGAGACCCAGGAGAGAATATCTTCAAGGGGTGAGATATTGTCCCCAGGGGGAATATAGAGGGAGAGAACAAATATGGAGTAGGGCTGGTATCATTTCTGCATTGCAAACATGGGAAAGGGTTTGGTATAGGGGTGATTAAGAGGGATGCTGAGTAAAGGAGTGCTACACCACCCCCTTTTTTGTGTTCTGTCATTCCTTAACATGCAGTAGTTAGGAGGAGTTTGTTCAGAATCTTTTATGTGGAGCTTAAGCCAGGTTTCTGAGATGGAGCGAATATTGGGCTGGTTATGCAGAAGCCAGGCATGAAGGTATGGAATTTTGTTACATAGGCATTGAGCATTTAGAGCTGAGAAGTGGAAGGGTTTGCCTGTTGCTTGGGGGAGGGGGTTGAGGGGGCTGGATTCAGTGTGGTGGAGGGGCCCGGGTTTGGGTGGATGTCCCCAGAGAAAAGGATAGAGATAAGATGATGGATAAGGTATTTGGTTTGTTTGGGGTGTAGTATATAGTTAGAGAGTTTTGTGGACATTAGACTAGTGTAATTGGGAACAGTGTTTTTAGAGTTGGGTAGGAGTCTATAGGGGAAGAGCATGCTAGTGCTGAGGGGGTAGAGACTGGGAGCTATATAAGGGTAACAGTAAATGTGTACTTTGTAGAGGATGGGGTAGTGGTGTGAAATGGGGGTTGTGGTTTGCATTAGTAGGTTGGGTGATATAGTTTAGGTAAGTTAAGGTAATTAGAAGTATTATTTGAGTAAGTGGGGATAGAGGCTTGTGGGTCATGATGCTGGATTTAGGATGGTAGTAACCAACCAGGAAATGAGATGAAGCCATGTATAGATTTTCTTTAAGCAGAGTTCCTGCACTGAAGTATAAACACTGGCAGTAATGACATTGTTTATCATTACTCTTTCTCTGGATGTCTTCTATGCTTCACGTTTCCTACATCAGTGACAGCTTGCATAGTTCCAATCCCCAAGTGGGGTAATCTGGGTTCACTAGACAACTACCAACTCTGGTACTTACTCTATCTTGTGGAGTCAAAGGTAGTGGAAAAATGACCAATGATCCGCTCACTGAGCACAGTAGCAGTTCTAGACCGCTAGCCCATGTGCAGTGCATTTAACAGCTATGTGTCTGATCAGCACAGCTAATCTTAGGTTTATGCACCTCAAGGCTTAGACAAAAAGATAGAACTAGCCTCTCAATCTTAATTTACATCAATTCATTTGTTTTTTTCTTTACAAATTGGAACTTTCTTCAGGAACAGCAGGGTATTTATGGAAAGTGAGAAGATATTTTGAAGGCACTTGAAAGAGTGGACATGCGCTCATGGCTGAGTGAGCTGTTTTACTTTAGGCATCCTGCAGGCCTGTTATTTGACCACTTTCATTCTCCCACGCTGAATAATGGCAGTGTTTGAGCGTACTAGATTAGAAGCTGTCCTGTACACTAAGGACCTTTCCAGCAACAACAGTGGGTAATCAAAATGAAGAAACAAACTGCCAAATGCCACAGTGAATGATAAGAACAAACCCAGAAAAAATAAGTAGCCAACAACAGGATAGTGGAAAGACTTGCTTGATTTATTGTCTGCAGTGGGCAGTGTGCTGCAGATATAATATTACTGCTGTATCCAAAGTTGGACAATTTGTTTTTTTATGAAAAAAACATTTATTCTTTCAGGGGTGCTTTATATCTGCCGTCATCATCTTTTCTTCCTTCCTTTTAGGAGAATCTTCAGATTCCTTATTGTAATCATGAAACTTGTAAGTGCGAACTTTGAAATTACAAAAAAAGTCAGAAAAAAATGTGAGAACATCGAATGCCAAGCATTAAAAAAATGTGCTCCTGATTGAAAGGATTTCATGAGACTGTCAACAAAGTCACTTTTTCTGTAAAAAGAATTACTTTTTATGCTGAGAAAAGTAAGTTTTCTGTAAGAAAAAACTAAAGTGGAAGTATTTTCCCCTAAGGGAACTTGTCTATCAATATATTTATTTATTTATTTGCTTTTGTTTACCAGGAAAGTCCACGAGGCCAAAGTGAACCCATTTTCAGTGGAAGCCCGGGTAGAAAAGCTCCACATCAGTGCACACAATAGAAAAATTCACAGTCTCAGTTAAATAAACAAAGTACATACATACAATAGAAAAATTCACAGTCACAGTTAAACTAATTATCGGTTCAATACATTATTTAGAGTTCAAAAAGGTATGCAGATACAGTCGAGCAAAAGTCTCAGCTAATTATTATCAACTACATTAATTACAGTACAATATAAGAGCTAGAATTAAATGTACATATAAGATGTCACAGTTAGGTAGACTACATTACTAGAAGTTAACACTAATCAAGATTTCTTCTGCAAGATGTATCCTAAAAATAAGGCATGAGAATACAAGTCAATCATATAAGTCAGAAGTACAACTTAGGAGTGCATGTCCAATACATAGAGTCAGTATTATCATCAGGTAAGTATATCAATAAGGCAGGCCTAGATGATCATTCTTATTCAGCAATGGAACAGCATTAGTCTACCATTGATCCTTAAAGCCCCACATTGGAGCATGTTTCTTGGCAGCAGGAAAACTCTCACAGCCTTAGCACCCACACCTGACTTTTAGTCAGCTCTGCTTGTGCTGGCTAATAGCTTGGACCTGTAAAAGGTGCCTTGAAACATTGCAAGATGGACAGCTGTTGTATCTGATGCAGGATATATCCCGTATAGTTTGGGCGACTGCAGCAGTAATCATAATGATGACTATACAGTATTACTTCAAGAAATGTTTAAATACTTGGGTGAATATACAGAAGATGATGAGTGCATGGCTGTTTCTTTGTGCGTATTTTTTTCTTGGTTAATATACAAAGTGAGTTGATCTTTTTCAGATCATTTTTAACCATGATTCTGAGCACAAGGGTGGCCTAAAGGTTAAGGTGCTTGCCTTACAAACACAAGGTACAGGGTTTGAATCTCACAGAGGATAATTGGCTTGGCTTAAAATGGCTCGCAAGGGCAGTTAGCCTAGTACTAATCTATGAACCTAGATATATATATATATATATATATATATATATATATATATATATATATATATATATATATATACGTAGCCAGTCAATGAAAATGTTTTGGGAGGTGGAAGGAAATAGGAATACATGGAGAAAACATACAAATTCTACATATATACTAAGTGCAGGTTAGGACTAAATCCCAGATAAACTGAATGGTAAGGCAGAAAAACTTAACCACTGTGCAAGCATATTGACCACCTTAGCTGTCAAACACTATCAATAAACTTTAATTCTATTGTTTTATTTGTATCTGAGCTGACGCAAAGTAATTTATCCATTTCACATTGTGTAATCACTGTCTTAACTAGTACTTCCTGGGGGTTTTGTTCTTTATGGTAATTATTGACAAATTACCGTAAAGGCATGTGCAGTGCAGACTTCCAGAAAACGATGCATCAGTGACTCATTTAATGCCTTGGAAAAACATTATGAACACTTTGTTCTGGTAGCTGTTTCAGGTCACTTGTGTTTTGCAGTGAAACCAATAAAACACAACTTTTACACTTCTATGAATAATGGCTTTCTTACCACATAAGCAACACAAACTGCTGAATTTATAAATAAATAAATAAAAGCAAATAATGTATTTCAGTAAACTGCAGGAACAGCATTAGTACTCAACTTTTTCTGTGCCGTTGATACTGAATAATATACATTTGTTTTTCTGCCATGTATGATTAGGTTTGTTCAGTAAGTGCATCATAGTTTGTGTAGTAATGTTTACTTTTAGTCTTCAGAGGCGCCAACTTTTTCATTTTGCTGAGGAGTTCTCATTTCCTATACCATTCAGCTTTGTAGTGGAACATTTTTTATTTATTTATTTTATTTATTTTATTTTACATTTGTTGACTGGGATAGTCTGACTGGATATATGTCCATTTTCAGCGGAGGCCTGGGGAGAAAAGCTTCACATACCAATAAAGAGACAGTACATACATCACTGAGTGATAAACTCAGGCAGACATGTTTAGAAAAATATAGACAAAGAATAAATGTGCAGATGTTACATTTGATTGGCAAAGACGTATCAGAAAATGTGAACATAGAATACAATCAGATCTCATAATTCACAATGCTTAGACATTCAAATGTTATGAGACATAGATACTTGGCTAAGCAGCAGGTTGGGTAGCAAGACATGTATTAGTGAAGTTGTTAGGTTTAGAACAAGAGCACAGCCAATGAGATGTGAGGTATTTTTTGAGTTCTCTTTTAAATAGGGGTAGTGAGGTTTCCTTGGTAATGGCAGTAGGGAGTAGATTCCAGATTTTACTGGTTGAGTTGGCAAATATAGCATCGCCTGCAGAGTTGTTGGATTTTTGGGTCAGTATCATTAGTTTATCAGCTGAGCGTAGAGGCCTGGGGGCACTATGAGGGGTGAAAATATTTTTGAGAGCAGGGGTGTTATCAGGTCGATGGAGTATTTTATGCACTAATATAAGCTGGTTGAACTGTAGAAGGGTAGGATACTCTAGACATCCCAGTGCTTTGAGGTTCTGGCAATGGTGGGTCCTAAAAGCCATGCCAGTAGCGAATCTGGCTATCATCCTGATAATTTGTTGAGATTGGTTTTGGATAGGTTGGTGAGTACAGGGGAGGCATATATAAGGGTAGAGAGGAGGTGTAATCTTGCAATAGCTACCCTAGCTGGGGGGGGGGGGTGGGGATGAGGAAAGGTTTGGCTCTGTACAGGGAGCCAGGTTTTTTGTTGACGGACTTAATAGTGTGATTGACATGTTTATCAAATTTAAGGTTGTTATCTATTATTACTCCTAGAAGCTTTGTGTGGTCATCAGGGGAGATAATGGTGTCATTGCTAGATTTGATGTCGAAGGAAGGAGGAGAAATTCTATGGTTAGGGGAGAAAAGTAGTAGCTTGGTTTTGTTAGGATTTAGAAGCAGACGCCATGTTTCTACCGTGCTGAAAGTGGTCTGGATGAGGGTTAGAAGTTGTGTAGGAGAGGAAGCGGAGCATATTAGCAATGAGTCATCTGCATATTGGATGCAGGTGGCTCCTGGGATGGCGGTGTGCAGATCATTGATAAAGATAGAGAAAAGAAGGGGACCTAGTATGGACCCTTGTGGGACACCTAGGGTTAGAGGAAGTTGGGATGACAGCTTGCTCTGCCATAAGGCAGCCTGTTGTCTACCATTAAGGTAGGAGTGAAACCATTGTATTGCGTGCTGGTCTAAACTGATGGTTTGTAGGGTATTGAGCAGTAGCTGATGGTTGACCATATCTAAAGTGTTTGTGAGATCTAGGAAAAGTGCTGAAGATAGTTTGTTGTTGTTATGATGAAGATTGATGACATTAGAGAATGATAGAAGAGCCGTGGTGGTACTGTGGAATGGCCTAAAGCCGTGCTGAGAGTCTGGGAGCTTTCCGTTTTGAATAAGAAAGTGCATGATTTGTTTGTGTATGCATCTTTCCATGATTTTTGCTAATGATGAAAGAATGGCTATAGGTCAAAAGTTAGATCATTCTGTGGAACTTCCTCCTTTATGGAGAGGTATAACGTGATATTTTCCATATTACTGGGATGGATTCTTCTGAGATGGATCTGTTGATCAGAATAGAAATGGGAAGTGCTATAGCATCAGCTGCTTTTTGAAGATATTCAGCTGGGAGTTGGTCAGCAGCTAGTGTAGTAGGTTTTAGCTTTTTGAGTAAGGTCAGGATCAGGTTTGTAGGTACGGTTTGAAAGG